>NC_057813.1:760561463-760861463 GCF_018294505.1 Triticum aestivum | reverse complement strand
GGATCGTCGAAACAATCGAGTACGTCGTCAAAGCGTGGCGCAACCAAGACGATGAAACAAGGAGAAACATGCACCATCGAGGTTGTCGACAGTGCAACCGGCAGGCCGCTGGAGCCCCGCAAGAACGCCACCAAGTTTGTCAGCCAATGCGGAGCCATTGTTAGAGACAACGTCTCGATCACCGTCCAGGAGTGGAATGAGCCAAAGAAGGCACGAATTGATGGTTTCACTTTTGTCGATAAGAGAACAAAAAAAGATTGCTTCAAGAAGCTTATGGAACATTTCGTTCTACCTCCGGAATACAACAAATTCGATGAGGAGGGTAACAAGATTGAGGAAAACAAGGAGAGGAGGAGGCTAGTCAAACAGTTCGCTCTTCATAAGATGGCCGACGCATTCCGGAAATTCAAGCAAAATCTAGCCCATGACTTTGTCAAGCAGAACAAGACTCCGGATTTCAAAGGACAATATGAGAAACTGAAACATGATTGGCCAAAATTTGTGAAGCAAAAGAAATCGGAGCAGTTCATTCAAATATCGAAAAAAAATAAGGAAAATGCGGCTAAGAAGGAGTACAATCATGTTATGGGGCCAGGAGGGTATCGCCTTTGGGAGCCTAGGTGGGAGAAGATGGAGAACGAGCTGAGGGCGCGAGGAATCCGTCCAGGTACGGAGGGATGGGACCCAAGGGCCAAAAGCTGGTGGTACGGGCATGGGGGAACGCTGAACCCGGAGACAGGGGAGTGTGTTTACCGGGGCAAATTAATTAAACCCACCCAAGCCCTTATTAACGCAATGAGGGATGCTCAACAGGGGAAGATCAAGTTCAACAGAGAGAACGACGCGCTGACAAAAGCCCTCGGGAATCCTGAACACGGAGGACGTGTACGAGGCATGGGGCACATTCCGTGGAAAATAGGGTTCCCCCAGAACGATGACCCGTACGGTTACAGAAGCCGTAAGAGAAAGATGGATCGGGAAGCAGATGTTGTGGCGCGGTTGGCATCGGAAATTGATGTGATGAAGAAAACCATGAGTGTACTAGTAGCCGAAAGAGATGCAGCTCGGGTGCAGCATGAAGATCATCCAGCGGATCTCGGAAGCCAGCAGCGGAGAAGCAGCGTGGCTTCCACGGAGGCCCCACCGGCTGGTGCAGATGCACCGACGATCGAAATTACTGCACCGGAGCCTCTGGTGGTCCAAATTACTGCACCGGAGCCTCTGGTGGTCGAAATTACTTCACCGGAGCCTCCTCGCTACCCCGTGGACGATATAAAGGAGATGAAAGAATGTCATCTGTATTATCCTATCGGGAACATGTCCATGAAGGTAGCCATCGGCAGTGCTTTACCATGTTTACCTGGAGCACTCCACCACAACAACCCCATTCAAGATGGCTATGCTCGTGTCACGGTGGAGGACATAGTCCAAGGGTTTGAGGACCTGGAGATTGACATTGCTACACCTGAAGGGGAGAAAAGACTTGGAGATGTCAAGCGCCATTTCATTCTATGGCAAAAGAAGTTTATCAAGTTTCCAGGCGAGGCGCCAAGGACAACAAGTCCACCCCCCTACGGTGGTGGTGGTGGCGGTGGCGGTGGTGGTGGTGGTGGTGGTGGTGGTGGTGGTGGCGGTTCACCTACACCTCCGTCACGTCAGCCGACGCCGCCCCCCAGTCCACAACGTCCGGCGGGTGATCAGCCGCCGCCCCCCAGTCCTCGTCCGGCGGGTGATCAGACGCCGCCCCCCAATCCACCTCCGGCAAAGAAGCAGAAGCAGTCCTGGATTATTAACCCGGACCCTTATGTACCTAAGACCACAAAGGTACCGGAGCCATCACTGAAGCCTCTCCCCACAAGGCCTTGGGAACGTAGTGCCGAGGAAGTCGACGCGGCCGCGGCTGCTGATTTGGAGAAATGGAAGGCGGACTGCAAGAAGAAAAGAGAGCCCGAGCCCAAGCCAGTATTTTCTGATGAGCAAAAGAAGTGGGCTAAGTCATTTTTGAGCACACCGTCCCAAGCCGCGAAGAATCTGCCTAACGACTATGCACGTGAACTTCGCAGGCAGGCACTCATGTTTAAGGAGAACAAAGAGCGGGAGAAGGCCGAAAGTAAAAAAAGCGGGAAACAAGTTGCCCAGCTCGGGGAACAAAGTAAACAATCGATTGCCCCGCTTATAGTGGAAGCCTTCTGTCCGGATGCCCCCGAGATCATACAAGCTGCGGCAGCACAGGGATTGACTGTAACGAGTGCCAGAGAACAAGCGGCCAACTTAGGTATTACTCTTCGTGAACTGTTAGGCCTTGATGAGGCGCCAGTGAAGGAGGTAGTAATTACATATGTCAAGAATGGGCCTCTCGTCGAGCCTGCAGAGGAAAAGGATCTACCTCCACAAATGAAAGGTCTGCTGAAATGGTACAAGGGTTACATAAAAAATAAAAACGCCAAAGAATATATTTATGCGGAAGTTAGACATGAGCATCACTTCAAACATTACTATGTACAAATTGAACTGAGTGAATTGTTCCAGCTTTTCAATCTGCGCGAGCTCGATAAATCTATCATCAGTTGCTACGTTCTGTAAGTGATTTATTAATTTCTACCCCATCTCGTTCATATTGCCTGCACTATATATATGTCCTAACTATATTGTTGTGTCCGCTATTATACATGCAGAATGAAGATTAAGGAATGCAGAGTAAGGAACATCCATGATGTTGGGTTCATTGACCCACACATCGTTAATGGACATGTGTTGGAGCGTTACCCCGCCGACGTGGAGGCAGACCTGTGGCAGTTTCTTACAAAGCAGGAACTCAAAAGTGATATTCTATTTCCTTACCATTTTGAGTGAGTGTTTCTGTCTTGAGCACATTCTCTTTTGTTTACTCCATGCATGGTATGTGGCCGGCTAATCGATGAGTTATGCATGACGTACTGTGCATGTATCGTGTCCGCAGGTTCCACTGGATTCTGCTAGTAATTAAAGTTAACACCTCAGAATGTCTCGTCCACGACTCTGTGAATATGGATCCAAAGCTTTGGGGCGGCATGAGAAGAATGCTGCAGAAGTAATTATTTTCATTCATTTGCGCTCTATATCGATCGGCCTATTTCGTTCATTTCCTAATATCAAGTAACTAATTAATAACTCTCTTGTTCATTTAATTTTCTTTGCCTCGTAGGGTTTGGAGACGGTTCGTAGATACAAAGGTCGGTGAATTCAAAAAAGAGCTAGAATTCAAAATGTTAAAGGCTAAGAATGCTGGGGATATTCAGCCACCGGAGACCAATCTATGTGGATACTATGTCTGTGAGATGATCCGGAGATACACCTCTGAGCGGGTTCCGAGTGATACCAATGCTAAGAGGAATAACCTCCGGTGGATGCTTAGTCCAGAAGCTCGCTTCCGACCACTTCAAGAGGAACTAGCTGGATGGTTCAGCAGGGAAGTCCTCCATCCTAAAGGAGAACACTATTACGAGGACGTAGAACTTTATATGCATTAAATCATGTATGGAAACTTGTTCAAAATTGTATATGGTCATCCGATGATATTGAATATATATTGTATATTCCTCTTGAATTCTTTTTGGTTCTAATTTCAAATTTATTTGAAATTGTACATTCATATGCATGTATGTAGTACCGTAGAATATATGAAACTCCTTCAAAATTAAAATAAAGCACAAAAGAAATAAAACAATACAAATTAAACAGAAAACAGGTTTAAGGGGGGAGGTTTAGGGGGGGGGGCTAAAACCCTAAACCTGCGGCGGCCTTTAGTCGCGGTTGGCCAGAAGAACCGCGACTAAAGGTCCTCCGCCCCGACGGCCACCTGGCGCCCACGTGGACGGGCCTTTAGTCGCGGTTCTTAAGCAACCGCGACTAAAGGGGGGGGCCTTTAGTCGCGCCCGGTCGGTCGCGGTTGCGCAACCGCGACTAATGGCAGTTGCGAACCGCGACCAAAGGCCTTTTTTCCACCAGTGCCGGGAGGCCCCTCGAGTACATCAAGGATCTGCCTTTCCAAATCAAACCCAAGTATACCCTCCTTTGCATACTGGAACGACCAGTAAAGGACATTACCAACAAGGATGCTATTAGAAGCGCTAAAACAATCCTGATATCGAACCTCTGTTGAGATGAGACCGCCCCATGTGTCGGTTTCGGAGGAATAAACAAAGGCAAGAGGTCGACCATCCATACCGCGCATAAGCAACAAGACTACCTTGAAGGGTGTGGAGTAGCAACCGCGGTGCACATGGCCCTGATCACGGGCAGTGCAGAGCACCGCTCCATTGATGTAGCCCCACTTGAACTCGGGTGGAATCGGCACACGATGCTGGCAGGCGGCGAAGGGGTCACACACGAGGATCTCTGTGCGCCACAGGTTTAAGATGTGGACACGGCCGTGGCGGCAGCCGAGCAGCCGGCCCCCAAAGTTGCAGACCCGCAGGTCGAGGCGCCCAGGGGGGATGCGGTCAGGAGCAGGCAATATGGGTGTGAAATTGAGCTGATCGCATTGGTGGAAGATGCCGAGGAAGGGCGGCTCCCGGTGGTGTGCACAGAAGCGGCAAAAGAAGCGGGCGTCGGTAAGGAGACCTCGCCAGCGCTTGCAGACGGCGGAGGCGCGCGGCAAGGAGGACGGCCATGGCGGGAGACGGAGGAGTATCTCCCCGAGCATGTCGTCGTCTTCCAGCACCACAGCCGGGGAACAGCCTCGGCGGTGGATCATGGCGGCTCCCTCCTTTCTGGGGTGGATCCGGTATTGGGACGGAGGCGTCGATGTGGGTTTGCTGGCTAGCTGTTCAGAGTCAGCGAGGAACACGCACGCACGGGTCTTGGGTTCGGTTTCTGTGCGTGCAATCTCTGGACTCCACAAACCAATGATGCGGCGCTGTCCAGGTTAATCTCCACAACTGATACTCTACACCATATCATTATGGAAAGCGTTAAATGCTCAGCGTCCTTATCCTGTTGTTTCGACAATAGACAGATATATCGACAATAGATAGATTATAAGAGAAAAAGAGGAATTTTTTTTGCGGGTGAGAAAAAGAGGATTTTTACACACACATACAAACATACATATAATCCTAGATCACCCAAACTTAGCGTTTGCCGGAACAGCAGGCAGAGGTATGTGAGAATGACATAGACGGCTCCTTCAACCATGTGTCAGATCACCCAAAGGCATCACCATTGTCGACGTGGAAAAAAAAAATCTTAGCATGGCTTTAACGGACCATCTTGCCGCATCCGAACTATGCCAAATATGAGAGCCACCACCGAGCACCAACTGTGGTGCATGCCGGCCGCCACCCATGTGAGCGATAGCCGCCAACATGAATTGAATTGGATTGAATCTCAAAGGAACTCGAGCGAGGAAGCGATTTTGATTATTGCGGGATATGTTTTCCTATTTTTTTTTTTGACCGAAAATAATTTCCTCACCAGATGTTAAATTTCGGGTGCACTCTGATGAACAGACAGACGTACTACTACTAGCTAGAGACAGTTGATAAAATAAGCGATCATTTCACTAGTATCTCGCCAACTCTGCTCTTCTCTTCTCTAAGCTGAGACAACGAACACATTATATATCATGACATATACTCCCTCCGTTCCCAAATAATTGTCTTTCTAGCCATCTCAAATGGACTACAACATACGGATGTATATAGACATGTTTTAGAGTGTAGATTCACTCATTTTGCTCCGTATGTAGTCACTTGTTGAAATCTCTAGAAAGACAATTATTTAGGAACGGAGGGAATAGAGTATACTCTAATAGCTGCTACAACTGAATCAGCCATGCCCATGCATGACTCAAATATAAACATATAGGGCTCACAGTCACTGTATGTGTAAGCAGATTAATTCTTCCTTCAGTTTGCGGGCAGAGACTCGAAGATTTATAAACCACAAATAGTCTTTAGTCTCCATATACACTCTTCAGAATCGCTGTAGTTGATCCAGGCAGGCAGGAGCCATATCCACCCTCCTCTGCAACTAATTGCAAAGGTACAATATCGTGCTGCAACACACACCTATATGTTAGAATGGATAGAGAAGGATTGGTGGAATTGGTGTTTTTTGCTTGAGCCTCGTGGGCATATATATAGGAGTATAATGACCAACTTGGAGTAAAAGACAAGGCAGGAACAAATCCTAGTCTATCATATACTTCCTAATAATCATAATACTGAACATCCCACCACAGTCGCAACGGTAGCGATGCAGACGGTGAGACTGGAAAAGAATCCGAAGGTAAGCCGGCGAACCCCCCCCCCCCCCCCCCACACACACACACAGTCGTAACGGTCAATGCATCGCGGTAGTCGTGGCGGGAGTGGAAACCGATGAAGTTGCTCAACCAAGCCGGTAGCCCTTTTGTGCCGTTGTCGAGGTAGCCTAGAGAGTAGGGTGGTCTAGCGGTGGTCGAGGTAGCCGTGCGAAGAATGCCATTGTCGATGTTGAGTCGGGATGGCCGGTGTCGAGGAAGTCGCCATGGAGCCGCGGGCGCAAGGAGGGGCCGAGTTAGTCATAAACTGAATGGTGCTGAAGTAGTGGTGCACCGGGAAGAAGACATTGTTGATGAGGCGTTGCGCCAGGTTTGCCAAACCCGGGATACGTCATGGACGCAGGCACGCGTCGGTGTTGCCAGCACCGGGCATGCGTAGATGGACGAAGACGAAGTTGACGAAGCACCGACTACACTTGCGAGGCACGAGGATATGTCGTGGACGAAGGCACGCATCAGTGTTGCCAACACCAAGCATGCGTAGACGAGGGACCTGCACAAACTGTACGATATGTCGACGAGACGGAGATGCCAATAGAGAAGGAGACTCGACGACAGTTGTGGCGTCAACCGGCGTGGGGCCGATGTTACCAATGATGTTCGCAGTAGACGAAGTGGTCGGGTAAGATTATTGCGACGCTGGCGACGAGCGGATGCTGGACGAAGAGGAAAGGGGGTGGACGGGCGGCGGCGACTACGGGGGTAGCGGCGGTACCAACCAAAGAAGAGCAGTGGCGGCGACCTGACGGCGGCACCGGTGCGTAGGTTAGGAGCGCGGTGGCGGTGCTCGAAGTAGGTGAGGAACCCGACAGCGTGACGAACCCCGACGCAGACGGTGGCGTTTCCCGCGGCGCGGCGCATACCACAGGAAGTCGACGCGCGGGGATGCTGGAGTGAACCCAAAGTGGCGGCGCAGCGTGGGTCGGGGCAACCGCATGGACGACCTCGGGCGGCGCCGGAAACCGCGTGCCACGCTCGCTACGGTCCGATGGGGCGATGCAACAGCAGAGCGAGAGGCAGCGCATCCACAGGGACGACCTGGAGAGAACGGATTCGTGGCGGCAGTAGACCGTGGGCTCCGACACTACGGCAGCACACGGTCATGACATGACAACAGCACGCGGGCCGCGACACTACGGTAGCATGCGGGTCAGCACATCCATGGGGAGAACCACAGGGCGACACGACATTAGCCCGATCACTAGTGCAGAAAATGCTAGTGCCAGCGTGCTAAAAAGCACATTTGTGACGTCAGGATCGACGCCACTAATCTGGCGCCATTGTTAGCAAAATACCACTGGCGTTGGCCCCACATCATTGGTATTTTACATACCGGTGGCATGGCACTTTTCACTCATGCCACCACTACTTGTAGTATCAATGACATGGCATATTTTCTCACACCACAACTATATCCATTGTACTAGTGAGGTGCACACTCACTCTAACGCCACCAATAATTTTTTCAGAAAAAAAGGTCTGACATGATTACAAACACCAAATACAAGCATACATGCATATATATACGATTTCATCCATTGACTTGCGAATGTCGCCTGCTTGCGCCATCTTGCATAGATCGGCGAGACCAATCTCCGTGACGGTCCATAGCTCATTGTTCATCGCAAGGAGGCGCTTCCTCATCATGGCCTTTCATTTGGGATAATCATAACCATCAAAAATACGACACGGAGCGGAGACCTTGATTATCTCTACTGTTGACATAGCTAAAACTCCAGGTGGTTAAACCGAATCACACAGAATAAGGGAGTACCTTGCTCTGATACCAATTGAAAGTGCTAGTTATGGACTAGAGGGGGGGGTGAATAAGCGATTTTTATTAAAGTCTTCAAAACACAATGGCTTTGAAGACAAACAAGTAAACTGAACCTATATGATATGCAGCGGAATATAAACTACACTAGACTAGCATTAGACATGTAGACAATATAGTGGAAGCACGAAGACGAACTGCATCTAGGTAGACGAGATCAGAAAGGAAGACTGTAAGAAGCCAAACAGATATAAGTCTTCGCACAGTGAAGTCAAATGAATTGAGCAGGCAAGCAATGATTTCACGAAGACAAACTGAAAAGTAAGAAGTGTAAGGGATACAACCAGTTGCTTGGTGAAGACAAGGATTTGGTAGACCATTTCTAGTTGCTGGGACAATTGTACGCCTGGTTAGGAAGGCTGAGATTTAACTCAGAAGACCGCATGTTCACCTTATTCCCCTTGAGCTAAGGACACCCATTCATCGCCCAATCACTCTGGTAAGCCTTCAAGGTAGACTTCCAAACCTTCACGGACTTCATTTACCGGCGATCCACAATGACTATTGGATGCTCAGAACGCGACGCCTAACCGGCTGGAAGATTCAAAGTCCTAAGTGTAACAAGTCTTCAGATCATGCGGATAGAAAGACTTCAGTGATGCCTAACACTCTTTGGCTCTGACTGTTTTGGGCTTTGTCCTCGCAAGGATCTCTCTCTCAAATACTTCGGGGGTGGGTTGCTATTAAACGACAAAAGCCGTGCACTCACTCTGAGCATCCACCAATTTATTTTGTAGGGGATGGGCTATTTATAGCCAAGTGGCAATCCGACCTGATATATCCGAAATGACCCTGGGCCACTAAGGAACTGACATGTGTCCAACGGTCGGGTTTCAAACACACGCGGCAACTTGGCTTGGGCTACAAGCAAAGCTGACTCATCCAGCTCTGGATAAGATTTTCTCTCATTGTCTTCGCTCGAAGATATAGGATTTGGTGGCGCATCACATCAGTCACTCTGACTTTGTTCACTTGGACCCCACTTAACAGTACGGTGGTTCCTATGACTCAATAAAGAAGAAAGGACACTACGAAATAGCTATGTCTTCGCACTCCATAGTCTTCAAGTGAATATGTTCACGCATCATAATATTCCTCATGAATGTCTTCATGAACCACAATTGTCTTCAATGTTTTCGCACATTTTTAGGGGTCATCTCTGATAGTAAACCGAATCAATGAGGGACTACAACCTGTGTTATCCTACAATTCTCACAAACACATTAGCACTAGTAGAAAAAGGGTCAAACGTGAAGCACATTAGTGCCGGTTTGTATTAGAGCCGGCACAAATGTATACATTAGTGCCGGTTCCAACGGCTAGCCGGGCCGCTCTCATTAGTACAGGTTCGTGGCTAACCTTTAGCACGGTTCGTGCCACGAACCGGTACTAATGAGAGTGGTGGCAGGATGTTGTCAGTCTGGGCCCCCTCCAGCACCTTTAGTACCGGTTCTTGGCACGAACCGGTACTAAAGGTCATCCTACATAAACCCTTCGTCCACCCGAGCTCGCTCTGTTCTTCCCCTTTCCCCTCTCCTCTCTGTTCTTCCCCTCTTCCTCTCGAGCTCATCACACATTTTGCCCAAAATTTGTCAAGATTTGAAGGCCCCCATCCATTCAAATGATCACAAAGGTTAGCAACTTTGTCCTTTCATCTCTCATTGCTAGATTAGCTCTTGCAATGCTTTATATAGTTATTAATTTGTGAGTTTAGTAATTTGGGAGGAAATATATATATGTGCTAGTATTTGATTTATATGCAATTTGAGGTCAAAAATAACACTTAGTTTGCATATGTAGGTGTGGTTTACTTAGTGCCTTCTAAATCTCCGTCGTAACCACCGTCGATCGCCCGCACCGTCCCGTCGCCGGCACCACCTTGTGGTGAGCCTCTTGTTCATGAAATTTTATATAAAAAATTGATGTTTGTGTGATTTGGATATATAGTTACTCGTATAATAATTATCTTACCCGTACGTTGTTTGTTATACATAGTGCCATGGTTTTGATATCCGTCCCCGTCGGCCCTCGTCCTTGTTATGATTCGGATGTGGTATATTCTCTTTTAAAACTATTTGTTGCATTTCGTGTTTATGACAAATTATGCCCATCAAGTTGACATAGATATTTTTATCTAGGAGGTATGTGAACCGGAAATTCCAACCGACCCTATTGTCGAGAGGTTAAATTTAGTTGAAAGAGAAAACGAGTACTTGAAAGAAAAATTGAAAAGAATTGAGGGGGAGAAGATGGAATTGGAGTTGCATGTTGCCGATGTCGTCGATGATCACAAGATCAAGATGGAGAAAATGCGCTTGAAGATTAGAAAGATTAGAAAATATGCCATCGATAGTGAGGCTTGGTATCATTATGCTGTTGGATCAATTGTTACCTTAGTTGCGATCTTGATCGCATTTGTTGTTGCATTTAAATGCTTTAGCTAGAGAGTTATTTGTTTGTTGCATTTAAGTGTTGTATGAACTTTATGTATGAACTTGTATTAATTTGGTCTATTCGGTGTTGTGTAATGAAGATGAGCCGGCAATGGATGTACGATGACCGATGCTCTCCCCAGTTCGTTGAGGGCGTGCATACTTTTCTGCTTGCGGCTGAGGCAAACAAGCGGGCGGATGGTTTTATGCCTTGTCCATGTGCTGGCTGTAAGAATGGTCGCAATTACTCTACGTCAAGAACCATTCACGTCCACCTGTTTGAGTCCGGTTTCATGCCCCACTATAATGTTTGGACCAAGCACGGAGAAAGAGGGGTTATGATGGAAGACAATGAAGAAGAAGAGGACGACGACAGCTATCCTGGCCATGGGTTCCCTGAATACGATGATACAACAATGGGGGAAGAAGCTGAGCCGGTAATGCGGGAAGAAGCTGAGCCGGCAATGCGGGAAGAAGCTGAAGAAGAGGCATCAGATGAGCCCGTTGATGATCTAGGTCGGGCCATTGCCGATGCAAAGAGAAACTGCGCAAGTGATTTGGAGAAGAAGAAGTTGCAGCGCATGTTAGAGGATCACAAAAAATTGTTGTACCCGAATTGCGTAGGTGACAAGAAAAAGCTGGGCACCACACTGGAATTGCTGCAATGGAAGGCAGAGAATGGTGTATCTGACAAGGGATTTGGAAAGTTGCTGGTAATGATAAAGGATATGCTTCCAAAGGACAACGAATTGCCCGAGAGTACGTACGAAGCAAAGAAGGTTGTCTGCCCTCTAGGGTTAGAGGTGCAGAAGATACATGCATGCCCTAATGATTGCATCCTCTACCGCGGTGAGTACGAGGATTTGAACGCTTGCCCGGTATGTGGTGCATTGCGCTATAAGATCAGCCGCGATGAGCATGGTGATGTCGAGGGCGAGCGCCCCAGGAAGAAGATTCCTGCCAAGGTGATGTGGTATTCTCCTATAATACCACGGTTGAAACGTTTGTTCCAAAACAAAGAGCATGCCAAGGCGATGCGATGGCACAGAGAAGACCGTAAGAAAGACGAAAAGTTGAGAGTACCCGCTGACGGGTCGCAGTGGAGAAAAATCGAAAGAAAGTACGGGAAGGAGTTTGCAGATGACGCAAGGAGCGTATGGTTTGGTCTAAGCGCAGATGGCATTAATCCTTTTGGGGAGCAGAGCAGCAACCATAGCACCTGGCCTGTGACTCTATGTTTGTATAACCTTCCTCCTTGGTTGTGCATGAAGCGGAAGTTCATTATGATGCCAGTGCTCATCCAAGGCCCTAAGCAACCCGGCAACGACATTGATGTGTACCTAAGGCCATTAGTTGAAGAACTCTTACAACTGTGGAATGGAACAGGTGTACGTGCGTGGGATGAGCACATGGGGGAAGAATTTGACCTAAAGGCGTTGCTGTTCGTGACCATCAATGATTGGCCTGCTCTCAGTAACCTTTCAGGACAGACAAACAAGGGATACCGCGGATGCACGCACTGTTTGGATGATACCGACAGTATATATTTGAATAGTTGTAAGAAGAATGTGTACCTGGGACATCGTCGATTTCTTCCGAGCAGGCATCCCGTAAGAAAGAAAGGCAAGCATTTCAAAGGTGAGGCGGATCACCGGACGAAGCCTCGCCACCGTACTGGTGCTGATGTACATGATATGGTCAAGGATTTGAAGGTGATATTTGGAAAGGGTCCTGGCGGACAACCTGTTCCGAAGGACGCTGACGGACGCGCACCCATGTGGAAGAAGAAATCTATATTTTGGGACCTGCCATATTGGAAAGACCTAGAGGTCCGCTCCGCAATCGACGTGATGCACGTGACGAAGAATCTTTGCGTGACCCTGCTTGGCTTCTTGGGCGTGTATGGGAAGACAAAAGATACACCTGAGGCACGGGAGGACCAGCAACGTATGCACGGAGAAGACGGCATACATCAGGGTCATGCAAGCTACGCTCTTACCAAAGAAGAGAAGGAAATCTTCTTTGAATGCCTGCTCAGTATTAAGGTACCGTCTGGCTTCTCGTCGAATATAAAGGGAATAATAAACATGGCAGAGAAAAAGTTCCAGAACCTAAAGTCTCATGACTGCCACGTGATTATGACGCAACTGCTTCCGGTTGCATTGAGGGGGCTTCTACCGGAAAACGTTCGATTAGCCATTGTGAAGCTATGTGCATTTCTCAATGCAATCTCTCAGAAGGTAATCGATCCAGAAATCATACCAAGGTTACAGAATGATTTGGTGCAATGTCTTGTCAGTTTCGAGTTGGTGTTCCCACCATCCTTCTTCAACATCATGACGCACGTCCTAGTTCACCTATGCGAAGAGATTAACGTTTTGGGTCCTGTATTTCTACACAATATGTTCCCCTTTGAGAGGTTCATGGGAGTCTTAAAGAAATATGTTCATAACCGTGCTAGGCCAGAAGGAAGCATCTCCAAGGGCCATCAAAATGAGGAGGTCATTGAGTTTTGTATTGACTTTATTCCTGACCTTAAGCCGATTGGTGTTCCTGAATCGCGGCATAAGGGCAGACTGGATGGAAAAGGCACGCTAGGAGGGGAACAAATAATATGTATGGACGGACATTCTCTCACTGAAGCACACTACACAGTTCTACAGAATTCCACCTTGGTGGCTCCGTATATGGATGAACACAAGAATTTGCTACGCTCCAAACACCCGGAGCGGTCTGATGACTGGATTACACGTGAACAAACCAGGAGTTTCGCCAGCTGGTTGCAGACACGTACCATGCATGACACCTCTATTGAAGATGACCTGTACTTGCTGTCCCAGTTACCATCTTCGAATATAATGACTTTCAAAGGGTACGAGATAAATGGTAATACATTTTACACGATCGCCCAAGATAAGAAGAGCACCAACCAAAACAGTGGTGTCCGCTTTGATGCAGAAACCAAGACGGGAAAGGAAACATATTATGGTTATATACAGGACATATGGGAACTTGACTATCGACGTGGTTTAAAGGTCCCTTTGTTTCGGTGCAAATGGGTCAATATGACACGAGGCGGGGTAACGGAAGACCCGCAGTACGGAATGACAACAGTGGATCTCAACAATCTTGCGTATGCAGACGAACCATTCGTCCTAGCCAATGATGTGGCACAGGTTTTCTATGTGAAGGACATGTCTACCAAGCCAAGAAAAAGAAAAGATAAGGAAGCGAATGCATCGTACGATGAGCCAAAGCGGCACATAGTTCTTTCTGGGAAGAGAAACATCGTGGGAGTGGATGACAAGACAGACAAGTCAGAAGATTATGAAAAGTTTGATGAAATTGCTCCATTCACAGTGAATATTGACCCGAGCATCCCGTTAAATGATGAAGATTTTCCATGGTTACGGCGCAAAGGGACACACGCGAAGAAAAAGTTTCACACCCAAAGATCTGGGATGTGATCGGCTTCACTATCATCACTTTCTTCTGTGTTTCACACCCAGGAGGGAATGTCTGTAATAGTTAGGGTAGTTATGTGTTTTGGCATTTGAAACGCGAAGAAATTTTATGTGCAAACAAATTCTTTTCATGCATTTACTGATTTTTTTCCAGCTAAATGACCCTGAAATTGAAAAGCATTTCAAATGAACTCAGAAAAGGTTGAAAGTTGGCATGGTATCATAATTTCATACAATAGCATGTGCAAGAAAGTAGAGAGGGTTACGCAAAAAACTGGATGCACTTCGTGTACAAAATGGACAATCTCTTTCGAAGTATCAGGGTTTCCGACGAAAACTAAACTGTTACAAAGGCATTTCATTTTTTAAATAACCTAGGCATTACTAAATTGAATATAATGATAAAACACACTAATATTAAACATAAGAAAAAAGAATCACTGAAAAAACTTTTTTCAAAGTTAAGTTATTCACAAACTAGTGATTCACACAAATTTCAAATAATTCAAAATTTAAACTATTCAAATTTGAAATCTACCGGCACTAACAGAAAGTTTGTAATTTTTTGTACCTAAAGAAAAAAATATTCACAAAGAAACTCTAAATACAGCAAAAAACAACTCAAAAATAAATAAAACAAAAATAAATAAAGCGAAAAAAATTAAGAAAAAAAAGCCCGCCTACAGGGCCAAAGCGGCCTGCATACGACTAGCGACACAACCTTTTGTTCGGCCAGGATGCAGGCCCGCAAAGGCCCAGTAGGCCCACTGGCGAAGAGGACAGGTAGGCCCAGTAGGCCTGGTTAGGAGAGGAGCTCGAGAGAGCTACCACACTGGGGCTTATAAACCAGTGTGGTAGCCCCTCGACCAGCGAGGTGGGACTAAACTTGCTGCACCGCACCTGCGCCAGCGCACCCCCTTTAGTACCGGGTCGTGGCACAAACCGGTACTAAAGGGGGGGCCTTTAGTACCGGTTTGTGCCACCACCCGGTATTAAAGGTGGTCGCTTCCCGCCACTTGGCCTGGCCAAAACAGGACTTTAGTACCGGTTGGTGGCTCCAACCGGTACTAAAGATGCCTTCTATATATACAACAGGTACGAAAATGTCATTTTCCCTCTGTTTGTTCCTCTATTTCCGTCGTCTCCGTCGCCGTCGCTGCCCCCGTCCCCGTCGCCGCCCTCGTCTCCGTCGCCGCCCCCGTCCCTGGCGCCGCCCTCGTCTCCGTCGCCGTCGCCGCCCCGGGCCCGTCCCCGTCGCGCTGTCCCCGCGTCACCGCCCCCGCATCACGCCCCGACCCGTCACCGCGCCCGGCCGTCGCCTCGCCGTCGCCGTCGCCCCGCTATGAGCTCTCCCCCTCTAACCCCTCTCCCTCGCCCCCGGCGGCCACCATGAGCGCCGCCCCTCCCCGAGCCCATACACACACACACAAGCATGCATGATGAACACACACACACACACACGTACATATGTATGAATTAATGCATGTATATATTAGTATATACGTATTTTGTATGTTTAATTAGTTTAGATTATTTAGATTATTATTTTTTCACTATTATATATGTATGAATGCATGCTAGATGGATATAATTAGTGTTTAATTAGTATGGAAATTTTTATATAATGTTGTTTTTCAGTTTTTTAATGGATGTATAGAAGTTGTGTTTTCTATTTTTAGTGTTAGATGCTTAATTAGTATGAAATAGTATATAGATTTTTGACATATGCAATGATAGCATAATTAGTGTTATATAGAAATGTTAGAAATTTTAGTTATCAAAATCCAATCATTAAAAAAATGTTACATTTTGCGGGCATATAGCTAGTATTTGTTCTCGACGATGCCCGGCCCGCATCCTCGCCGTCGACCCATCCGCGACGACGTCCAGCCGACCCATGTCCGGGACTGGGCTCCGCCAGGCTGGCACTGGGAGGTGCTGCCTGGAGGGGCGCGCCGCTTGATGAGGAACCCGGCCCCGGGTCCCGTCGTCGACCCTGATCTCGTTTGGTGGCGTTCGCGTGTTACAGTTTCGGTGCGGAGGGACCCGGCCCCGCCGGAGGTGGTACGTCTCCGTGTCAGGGAGGAGGACGAGCACGTCCATCGCTACATGGTTGCATTAGAGGGCGGCAGGTTCTCCAATACCTGGCAGTTTCTTCGGGGATCTCACTTCAGCTATGATCCTGTGAGGGTTCCTTCTCTTTGGGTGTCCATCGCCCGCGGTACAGGAACCGCGAGTGTCCTAGATTCTTCTGTAGTGATCTTTATTAGCTACCTAGCAAGTGATGTACTACTCAATATTATATATTATTCGAGATGATGTATTCGAGATTATATCTATTATTCTAGACGATGTATTCAAGATTATATCTATTATTCGAGACGATGTAATTTGAATACTAAATTGTTTTATATTTCTTTTGGATTAGTTAAATAAAAGCTATGGCAGACAATACCGACAGAGAGGGAGAACAGACCATGTTTGATATGATACGCGGGCCAGATGATGATTAGAATGAAGAAGATTATGACGACTCCGAATTTCTGAACAACACCGGAGAGGGTGATATGATATTCGATCACGACGACCGAATTGATGAAGTCATGAACTACTATTATGACGATGATGAAGAACATGTTGATCCTGAAACAACAAAGATCGCCGAGGTATATATATTTATATAAGTAGGCATCTGGTGATCATCACATGTTTTAAATGACTTGAAGATATATGAACGAATTGATCTTTGTTCTTTCAGCCATTCGGATCGAGCAAATCTTCAGGAAAAAGGACGAAACGAGGCCCGAACAAAAAGTTGAAGCAGGGCGCAAAGTACAATATCGAGGCATGCAGCCCTACTGGCGAACCATTAGCGCCTAAGAAGATTGCGGACAAGTTCGTTCGTCAGTGCGGAGTTCTTGTGAAGGACCAACTCCCGATCAAACTTCAAGAATGGAGAGAGCCAGCAAAGCCACGTCCAGGTGTTACTTTTGTCGACAAGAATCAAAAAGATCTGCTTTGGGATACTCTCATGGAACATTTCACCCTACCAGATCATTTCACAGAAGCAGATGTGCAGAAAGTCAAGGACGCTGCTCTTAGGAAGATGGTGGTTGCATTCAAGAACCACAAGAATCGTGAATGGAACAAGTACGTCAAGGGATTAAGGAAGACTCCAGTATTCGAGGGAACACTAGAGAACCAACGTGCTCATTGGGACGATTTCGTGAAATTCAAGGATTCGGAATTAGCTAAGGAACGGTCGAGAATAAACAAGAAGAATGCCGAAAAAAGGATAAGTTCCATAAGCTGGGGCCAGGTGGCTATGCGGTGGCAATGCCTAAGTGGGATAAGTCTGAGAAAGAGATGGAGGATGCAGGTGTCACTCCGGTTACTAAGAGCTGGCCCCCCAGGGTCAGGACTTGGTTCTATGCACATGGGGGGGGAGCTGGACCCGGAGACAGGCAATGTTTCGACGAGGGCAAGTCTGAAGGGAGCCGACGATGCGATACTTGTTGCAATAAAAGAGGCACGATCGGGGGTGTTCCAGCCCAACAGAGAGAACGACGAGCTTACACGTGCCCTGGGAAATCCTGAACACCCGGGAAGAACATGAGGCAAGGGCGCTATTCCGTGGTATGAGGGGTTTTCAGAATGGAACACCGACTACAGAACCCGTGCGAGAAAGAAGATTGCGGAGGAGAAGAAGAGGAAGAAGGAGGAGGAGCAGAGGAAGCGGGACTATGAACACCTTCAAGGCCTAGAAGCAAGTCAAGCGGAATTGGCAGTCAAATTCCAGCGGCAGCAGGAGCAGATCGACTCACTTACCCTACAAAGGGGGTCTCAGCAGCTGCAGCAGCTAGCAGATGATCCAGCATTGGATAGCACCGGCCCATCAATGCCGAGAAGCAGCATGGGTTCCCTCCCGGACGACGCAATGCTGGGTAGATACCCCGTGGATGACATCACGGAGAACACTAACTGCGAGCTACACGTCAAAATGAAGAACATACCCATGAAGGTGGCGGACGGCGTTGCTTTTACAAATCCCCCCGAGGCAACCTTCCATTGCAACCCGATTCCAGCGGGCTATTCTCGTGTCTTGGTTGATGATGTTAGGGAACGTAGTAATTTCAAAAAATTTCCTACGCACACGCAAGATCATGGTGATGGCATAGCAACGAGAGGGGAGAGTGTTGTCCACGTACCCTCGTAGACCATAAGCGGAAGCGTTAGCACAACACGGTTGATGTAGTCGTACGTCTTCACGATCCGACCGATCCAAGCACCGAACGTACGGCACCTCCGAGTTCAGCACACGCTCAGCTCGATGACGATCACCGGGCTCCGATCCAGCAAAGCTTCGGAGATGAGTTCCGTCAGCACGACGGCGTGGTGACGATGATGATGTTCTACCGGCGCAGGGCTTCGCCTAAACTCCGCGACGATACGACCGAGGTGGAATATGGTGGAAGGGGGCACCGCACACGGCTAAGGAACGATCCGTAGATCAACTTGTGTGTCTACGGGGTGCACCCCGCCCCCGTATATAAAGGAGCCAAGGGGAGGGGGCAGCCGGCCAAGGAGGGCGCGCCAAGGGGGGAGTCCTACTCCCACCGGGAGTAGGACTCCCTTTCTTTCCTAGTTGGAGAAGGAGGAAGGGGGGAAGAGGAGGAAGAGGAGAAGGAAAGAGGGGGCGCCGCCCCCTTCCCTTGTCCTATTCGGACTAGGAAGGGGAGGGGCGCACGGCCACCTCCTGCCTCCTTCCCTCTTCTCCCTCGAGGCCCATGTAGGCCCACCTCCCGGTACTCCGGTAAAATGCCGATTTCACCCGGAACGATTCCGATGTCCAAATATATGCTTCCAATATATCGATCTTTATGTCTCGACCATTTCGAGACTCCTCGTCATGTCCGTGATCACATCCGGGACTCCGAACAAACTTCGGTACATCAAAACTTATAAACTCATAATAAAACTGTCATCGTAACGTTAAGCGTGCGGACCCTACGGGTTCGAGAACTATGTAGACATGACCTAGAACTATTCTCGGTCAATAACCAATAGCGGAACCTGGATGCCCATATTGGTTCCTACATATTCTACGAATATCTTTATCGGTCAAACCGCATAACAACATACGTTGTTCCCTTTGTCATCGGTATGTTACTTGCCCGAGATTCGATCGTCGGTATCTAATACCTAGTTCAATCTCGTTACCGGCAAGTCTCTTTACTCGTTACGTAATGCATCATCCCGTAACCAACTCTTTGGTCACATTGCTTGCAAGGCTTATAGTGATGTGCATTACCGAGTGGGCCCAGAGATACCTCTCTGACAATCGGAGTGACAAAACCTAATCTCGAAATACGCCAACTCAACATGTACCTTCGGAGACACCTGTAGTACTCCTTTATAATCACCCAGTTACGTTGTGACGTTTGGTAGTACCCAAAGTGTTCCTCCGGTAAACGGGAGTTGCATAATTCTCATAGTTACAGGAACATGTATAAGTCATGAAGAAAGCAATAGCAATATACTAAACGATCAAGTGCTAAGCTAACGGAATGGGTCATGTCAATCACATCATTCTCCTACTTTTGAGGAACACCTCCATGAATCATAAAACTTGAACTTTTTTTAACTTTCCATAGGAATATTACAACGAAGATGAATTATAGTGGAAGATTTATTTTAGAAAATTCCTTCGATCAAAGTAAAAGCCTTAAATTGGTGGGTGCATACATGTGAACTCAAGTACTCCGTACTCATTTTTATGAAACTCTACAAACCAAAAATTGGAAACCAATGCTCGATTGCCATAACTGGAAATTACTTAAACATTGTTTGTAAGACTCAACTGACAAAAAAATAATTTGATGAAGCTGGACAGTATCTTGCAACAATAAGTAATAACTATTGTGGAGCACCCATGTAGTAGATCAATCCAATACAACTTACATTTCAAATTATGTTCAATGTCCTAAGAGTTAATCAATTACAAAAGAAGCATGCATTTACATTCTAACATGCAAGTAATTGCAATCTCCAACATTCAATTCTCTGTATTGGAGCAATGGTATTGGTATCGAGAGGCATCACCAGTTGTGCAAGATCTTTCTAAAGGAGCTAATTCAAAATAACGTCAAAATATAGAACCTTTTAGAAAATCTAGCATGTATTAAATAGCCTAGATACATACGAACATCATTTACGGCATTTGAAGGTTTATATTTCTGAATTACCAACATGCCATATAATAAAAATACATTTAAATGGGTGGACAACCTATGGCAATGGACAACCTATGGCAAAGGATAAAGGGCAGTGTCCTCCCAACTATAAGAGATCATGATTAAGGCTCCTAGACTGTGACAGGATGGCGACTAGGGGGGCAACGGGCGGGGCGACCGCACGTGCGCTGCCTCTCCTCTCCGGCGAGGGACGACGGATAGGTGGCAGGTTTTGGGCGCTTGCGGACGCTGATGAGGAGGACGCGGACGGAGATGCAGACGATGCTCCACTATCACCGCTGACGCCGACTCCCTCCGACCATGTCAACGAGTGGTTCAATGTCGGATACACGCAAGAGGAGGTCGCATCTTCCATCGGCAAGGTGTTGCCTCTCCATGATCCGGCAAGGATCGGGCTACACGCGGGCGACAAAAGGGAGATGGTATGCCGTCTAGTTCATCGGAGATTGTCGTCGGCGGCGGTCAAGCCTTGGAATGGCCCTTTACCGAAGGTTAGTCTTCCTAATCTCACTGTCTTTAATCTAGTTCGGCCGGAGTCGTGGTTCATTGTTAAGCTGAAGAAGAAGGATCGCCGGACGACGGCCAGATCGCCGCCGGCGGCGCATGCGGTTGTCTCGCCCAGATTTTCCGGCCTCGGGATCACTGCCGATTGCCAACGCCATTTGAATTTGCTAATTGGCCGGGAGAGGCCGAATGAATGTGCTCTTGGGCTGAGTCAGGTTGGGCCGTGGTTAGCTGGGTATGAGGCCCAGGCTAACCCGGCACCAAACCAGGTTTTCCTGGGAGCGGATTGGTGCGTTGCGGGTGGGCTGGTCGGGCCGGAATCGCCTGGGTATGCGGCCCAGGTGGATCCGGTCATGATCGCTCCTGTGCGCGACATAGGATTGCAGGCCGCGGAGGTGCCTTGCCACCGGGGAAGAAGTCTGGGACCGGCCGCGTCCAGGCCGCGCCGCCGCAACGCGCTTGCGCTGGGCCGTGGCACCGTGCCGCCGCCAGCTTCCGGGTATGGGGCTGCGCTGCCGTTGCCCGCGGGTTGCGGTCGCGGGGCAGTGCCATCGTTGAGCCCTGGGACTGGCCGTGGGGGGCTACCTCCACCGGTTCTGCCGGCTGGTCGAGGTGTGGCGGCGGTTGGTTCGGCTACGGGCCGTGGTGGAGTGTTGCCTGGTCCTCGACCGGCAGCCCCTGCTCCTGTCGGTATCCGTCCTCCGGCGCCGGCAGCGGCCGGGATGAACGCGGCGGGCCGTGGTGGCGCGGTGTCAAGGCCGACTGCGCCGGGGCTCTCGACCGTGCAGCAGCCGAGGCCGGCCCTGCCGCCTCACCTCATTGCTAAGCCCTAGCAGAACAGGGTCGGGACGGTGCAGACACAGCCACCGCCGCCACCTCAAGTTTTTACCATGCCATGGGGGCAGTGGGGTGATGATGGTTTTGATGCGTATGGAGTTGGTAAGCACCATGGGTCCTCGTCGATGGGCAGTGGTCGGGGCTACGCTTGGCAGAGCGATGGCACGGCGGAGCGACCGTTCATGGGCCGCCCAGGAGGCTTTGTTGAGGTGGCGTCTGGCCCGGGCTACCGACAGCGGGTTGGGTTCCGCGGTCATCGTGGTGGCCGTGGGGGTCGAGGTGGCCGGTACCGCCCACGACAGCCACCGCCGCCTGTGGTTGGCCAGATGGTGGTTGACGGGACCGTTGAGGAGCAGGTTCTGTCAGGACAAGCTATGGAGGTGGTCTCGGCGCTTGCCTCTGCTGAGATTCCCGGAAATGAGTCCGGGTTGACAGCAATAGTAGAGGCGACTGACAGGACTGAGTCTGAAGGGCGTCCAAGTGGGCGCGTAAGAAAAAAATGTTGTGCTATAGATGTGGTGGCAAGGTACATTTTATTGCTGAGTGTGTGGCTGAGATGTGTGGCACTTGTGGCATACCGGCACATGAGTCGGGGGACTGTCTCTTTCTAAGAGATCAGGCACCATCACTCATGATGTATGGTGTGTACTGTGCTGAACTTACGTTCTTTGAATCTTCAACGGAGATGGAGGTTCCTGACGAGACCTTGAGTTTGATGACTGGGTTAGTCAAAATTACTAGAGGAGAGGTCTCAGAGGCACATATTGTTCAGAGGGTCAAGGAGTTAACTCCTGGTGATTTCCAGTGGGAGCTTGTTAGTATCGGGGACAAACTGTTTCGGGTTGAGTTCCCGTCAGTTGAGGACCTTCAGAGACTTCTGAGTTTCGGGATGTGCAAGGTGCCGGGTACTGATTGTGTGCTTGAGTTTCACGAGTGGAAGAGGGTTGAGCCTACGGGCAAGCCTCTGACTCAGGTTTGGCTGCGGTTCTCTGGGGCTCATGGCCAGTTTGGGTATCATGGTGGGCAGACCAGGGCGAGTGGATATGGACTTTACCAGAGCCCACGGAATTGCCCGTTTACTAGTCAGTGTGCTGAATATCGAGTATGTGCCTGAGGTGGTTAAGTGGGCATATCGAGGCCACATCTATAATTTAGTCATTGAGTTCGAGGATGAGAGTCTGTTCGCCGAGACGGCCAACGGGACTGATACTGATATGCACGAGGGTGATGATAGTTCAGCACTTAAGGAGGCACCAGCTGCTGATAGTGGTTGAGAGTTGTCCACTGCGCCGGGTGCTGACTCTCAGACGCCTGCGGATGGGACGGTACCACCTTCTACGGTGCCTACAACTGCTCTTCGATTCGGGTCTTTCGAGCCGGCATCTGCACCCCCGAGACTTTGGAGAGAACGGGTGGAGTCTGATGAGATGTTCGAGCACTCGCTACCGGTCTTGGAGTTTGAGGAGTCTGTGGTTCCTCTTCTTGGGGCGTCGCCGATCTCGGTCAGGGCTGAGGCGGAGGAGGTCGTTCTCGCAGGATGGGGTCCGGAGATGGTGATTTCGGATCTCTCCCCTACAGTCATGATACCACAGCTGCAGCCGGCTGTGCCATTTGCTGATGGGGGCTTGGGGCAGGTAGCCTTGGCGCCCTCATCGGGGCTTGCGGAGGTCGAGATCCCGACGGTGGAGATTGACTCTTCGGGAGGGGGGCCGAGGCTGCTAGCCCCGGCACCTTCCTCCCCTATCGCCGGGCCGGTGTTGGAGGCGCCGGCGTTGCTTTTCGGAGAGGGCTCGGGGCAGGTTGCCTCGGGGTCCTCTTCTCTTGGGGCGCCAAGGGGGGCCTGCCCGCCTACGGTGCCGGTGGCTCCGGCTGGCTGTTGGGCCAGGGTGGATGGGGAACTCGGGCAGGAGGCCCAGGTTCCACCCTCCCCCGGCTTGGTTCTCTCGAGTAGAGCTACTCGGGAGGAGGTGATTGCGTTTGGTGGTATTCCGGATCCTATCTCCGAGGGGCGACGGTTGAGTAGACGTTTCCAGGACCATTCGGAAGTGGACGACATTCAGCAGCGGTGCGCCATGAGGGCGGCCAAGCTTCGTGACGTGGAGGTCACTACTGGTATGTCGGTCAATACCTCTAATTCTATTTTGCATTTTTCCAATGATGAGATTATCAATAATGCAAATCAGCTAGGAATTTCACTAGGTAGTAATGATAGTGAAATTTCAACCGCGGTTAATGATATGCTGGATTTAGAGGCCGAACGGCCGCTTGAGATGATTCGTAACTTAGCTGCGGTTAAACCCATGAATAACTCCGATATCGATGCTTTGGGGGTCAGGGTGCTTGATAATTTTTGCGCGGATCTTTCTCATCCGTCTCCTGAGCTAGAGGAGGATGAGCAAGTGGACAAGGTGGAAGTGCGCACCTCTGAGACTGGTTGTGAGGACCAGCTGGAGAGTTTCAATATTCCTAAACACAAATGGAAGCGGAAGATTTACCCAGATTCCGCAGTGCGTAGGAGCGCTCGGATACGAACGTCTAAAAAATTCCATGAAAGGAATCTTTTTGAATAGCAGAGGTCTGAAATACTTGGCTAAAAGAAGGTTTCTTGCTGAGGCTTCTATTGAGCATAAGTTGGACTTTATCGCTTTGTCAGAAACTGGTAGAGCCAACTTTTCGACACAATTTCTCAATACTTTATCGGCAAGTATTGATTTTGACTAGCATTGTCTACCACCGTAAGGAAGATCGGGTGAGATATTACTCGGAGTTAGATGTGATTCGTCAGAAGTCCGAAGCGTGGTCATGGGAGATTTCGCTGTTAAGTTTAGGATGCGGTCGAAGACCGATGGGTTTAACTGGGCTTTGGTGGCGGTATATGGTGCCGCACAGCCCGAGCTTAAACTAGATTTCTTGGCTGATCTAGTTAGGATTTGCGGTTCTGAACAACTTCCTATCCTGGTGGGGGTGATTTCAATATCATCAGAAGGCGTGATGAGAAGAATAATGATAATTTTGATGGCAGATGGTCGTTCATGTTTAACACTATCATTGAAAGCCTGGATCTGCGTGAGATAGAGCTTTCGGGCAGAAAGTTTACATGGGCTAACGCCATGCCAAATCTGACGTTTGAAAAGCTGGATCGAGTCCTGGCTAGCGTTGAATGGGAGCAGAAATTCCCATATGTAACAGTCCAGGCACTTACACGTGGTTTTTCTGATCACACGCCTTTATTCCTTGACTCTGGGGAGGCCACCCATTTGGGAAATAAAAATGTTTTTTCTTTCGAGCTTGCTTGGTTTGAGAGAGAAGTTTTCTTGGATCTCGTAGCCAGAGAATGGGCTAAGGATGCAGGAGGTAGGACTGCGCTTGAGCGTTGGCAGAATAAAATTAGGCATTTGAGAAGTTTCCTACGTGGGTGGGCTAAGCATCTCAGCGGGATTTATAAGATTGAAAAGGAATAGCTCCTTACGCTTATTCAGTCCCTTGATGTAAAAGCCGAAACCATGATCCTGCCAGCCTTGGAGCTTCATGCCAATCTTGACGCAGAGATGAGGATGAAAGAGCTCCTTCGTGAGGAAGAATTAAAGTGGGCTCTTCGGTCCAAGGTCACAAGAGTTGTCCAGGGAAACGCGAACACACATTTTTTTCACATTATCGCCAATGGTAAGCATAGAAAGAAAAGGATCTTTCAGCTTGAACAAGATGAGGGAACGATTCTTGGTCACGAGAACTTAAAGCTATATATTACTGAGTATTACAAGCAGCTGTTTGGGCCTCCAGAGGATAACTGTGTGTCGCTGGATGGGTCTAGGAAAGAGGTGTATGAGGCCATTTCTCAGATGAAGAATAATAAGGCTCCTGGCCCGGATGGTTTCCCGACAGAGTTCTACAAGAAGTGTTGGCATATTATTAAAGGATATCTATTGCCGTTGTTCAATGATTTATTCTCTAGCCAGCTTGACCTTTTTCAGCTGAATTTTGGAACAATAACCCTACTTCCCAAGAAGACAGGGGCAGTGAGGATTGAGCAATTCCGGCCTATCTGTCTTCTTAATGTTAGTTTAAATTTTTTTACAAAGGTCGATACGAATAGGCTCACACAGATTGTGCATACTGTGGTGCATCCTACTCAAACTGCTTTCATGCTGGACAGGAACATCCTTGAAGGGGTTGTGGTCCTACATGAAATGCTCCATGAGATTCACACAAAAAACTTGATGGGTTGTTCTTAAGGTGGATTTCGAGAAAGCGTACGATAAAGTCAAATGGCCTTTCCTTCAACAGGCACTACGCATGAAGGGTTTTGATGAAGCTTGGCGACGCCAAGTTGAATCTTTCACGCAAAAAGGGAGTGTTGGAATTAAAATGAATGACGATATAGGTCATTATTTCCAGACACACAAGGGCTTGAGACAAGGTGATCCAATGTCTCCAATTCTGTTCAACATTGTCGTTGACATGTTGGCAATCTTGATAGGTAGGGCAAAGGAGTCTGGGCAAGTGGGTGGCTTGGTGCCTCATCTAGTTGATGGTGGTGTGTCGATCCTGCAGTACGCCGATGATACAATCATCTTTCTGGAGCACGACTTGGCAAAAGCGAGAAATATGAAGCTGGTGTTGTGCCTTTTCGAGCAATTGACCGGTCTGAAGATTAACTTCCATAAAAGCGAGTTGTTCTGTTTTGGTAGAGCCAAAGAGGAACAAGATGCATATAAGCAATTGTTTGGTTGCGAATTGGGAGCACTACCGTTTACTTACATAGGTATCCCCATTCACCATCATAAGTTGACAAACAGCGAATGGAAGTGTATCGAGGATCGGTTTGAGAAGAAACTAAGCTGCTGGAAGGGCAAACTCATGTTGCATGGAGGCCGATTGATTCTCATTAATTCGGTGCTCACGAGTCTGCCTATGTTTCTCTTGTCCTTCTTTGAAGGACCAGTCGGAGTTAGGAAAAGGTTGGACTTCTATCGGTCCAGTTTCTTTTGGCAGACTGATGAACTTAAGAGAAAATACCGTTTAGCCAAATGGGATGTCATCCGCCGACCAAAAGACCAAGGGGGTCTTGGTGTTGAGAATCTTGAAGTCAAGAACAGATGCCTTCTCAGTAAGTGGCTATATAGATTCGCAGCTGAGACTGAGGCAACTTGCGCGCAGATTCTTCGTAACAAGTATCTGCACTCTAAGACTTTATCGCAGGTGACAGTGAGACCGACTGATTTGCCGTTTTGGAAGGGGCTAATGAGAGTCAAAGCTACTTTCTTTAATAGAACAAAGTTTATTGTCGATGATGGCAATACCACTTGCTTTTGGGAGGATACTTGGCTGGGAGAAATGTCGTTGGCGCTTCAGTATCCGTCGATGTATCGTATTGTGCAGCGACGTGATGCTCTGGTTGCAACGAGTTTGCAGTCCACTCCCCTTAATATTCAGTTTAGGAGGGTGCTTGTTGGTGACCGGTGGGAAGCCTAGATTCATCTGGTGAGTAGACTGATGGAGGTTCAGCTCACTAATCAGCCCGATCAGTTGTGTTGGAAGCTTACTAGATCTGGTGAATTCACAGTCAAGTCGATGTACATTGATGTCATCAATTCTAGTGTTATTCCTAGTTCTAAACATGTTTGGAAAGTTAAGGTTCCTCTGAAAATCAAAGTGTTTATGTGGTTTGTACATAAACAAGTCATCTTAACGAAAGATAATTTGGTTAAGCGCAACTGGACAGGTTCTACTAGGTGTAGTTTCTGTGATTGGGATGAAACTATCAAGCACCTTTTCTTTGATTGCCCGTTGGCGAGGGTGTTGTGGCGCTCGGTGCAAATTGCCTTTAACATTACTCCTCCGAATTCGGCCAGGTCGTTATTTGGAACATGGCTTGTTGGGATAGAGTCCGAAACAGCTAGACAAATTCGCGTAGGAGCATGTGCATTGTTATGGGCAATTTGGAACTGCAGAAATGATTTGGCTTTCAACAGAACAATAACTATTCATTTTTTGCAGGTTTTATTCCGGGCTACTGCGCTAATCCGTATGTGGTCCTTACTCACTCCGACGGAGGCCAGGGAGCGTTTGGTTACTGGATCTGTCCGGTGGGAGATGGTAGCGCGGGATATCTTCAACCGGTTTGGCTGGCGGTCATGTAATAGGATAGGCGATTAGTTTACCTATCTATCTTATGCCAACCGGTTGTGGCTTTTGGGCCTTTTTTGTTTTTGTAGCTCTTTGTGAGCCAGCCTCTTATTTCTTTGCAGACTGCAAGACCTTGTTGAACTACTTTGTTTTTTTATAAATATGGTTGTATGCATCGTTCTGATGCAGAGGTCGGGGAGTCCCCCCTTTTCGAAAAAAAGGTCAGTGTCCTAAGACAAAATAATACAGTTAAAAATTGTAAGTACTGAAGTTGATCATTAGAATGTTAGTAAGATAAGACCATTAATCTTGTAAAATGCTACTGCTGTAACTATTACATTATACAAATTTAAATATTACAGCTCCCACAGTAAGTTCAAAGAAAACCGTAGATAAAGAAAATGTTCGTGTTTCAATTTTTTTGAAACATCAAAAACAGAACGTACTGATGATGCCAGTCTGCCATAGGCTTTTACAAATCAACATTAAAATAACTACATGAGTATAAGTGTAACTTATATGATTAAAAAGCTCTTAGGATCTCAGTTTGAATATAATTTTTTCTATTGTGAAATCAATAGCCTGTAGTCACAACATACTTAGCAGACTCGTCTTTGAAGCAACAACTGGTGAAAAAGAAAGTAAAAGCGCACCTATATTTGTGGCTAGATTCAAATGGAAGTGGCAAGGTTGCTTATCTGCGTAAATGACAAAACTAGCATGGCCATCCAAGCAGAAGCACTCATTAACGATGTAGTGGATGAAAGTCGATGCTGTGCTGGCGGACAGTCTGCGGGGTGAGAAGAGGCCATTGGGATGCACAGGATCGCGATCCAGGGAGCAGCATAGGCACTGGGAGATGCTATCTTCCCAGAACAATCACAAAAAACAGCAGCATTAGAGGCTCGGTAGTCAAAATTCAAATATATGAAGGCAAAGAGAATCCAATTGTTGTATCCAAGAAGCCCCATGAAAAAAATGATATGTAAAAATGGGGAAATATGTATGTACCTGAAGAGTGAAGAACATAAAAGACCCAACTGAATGTTCTGCTGATGTAAGGCGCTTTACATAGCAACTAACAGTCACAATCATAGCATGAGAACTTAGCTGCCCATGCAATGGACAAAACTTTAGTTATGCTAATTAAGCAGGATAACGTATAGTACACCAAGAGAAAAGAAGTGAAAGCTCATGCATATGAAATAAAATTAAATCTAACTGAATTTGTGGTTTATCTGTACTGATATGTGCCTGTTTGAAGGATATATTTTCAGAATTCCTTCTTTGGAAGAGAATAGTGAACACATACATATGGATTGTGGTGCAAGATTCTGCATACTAACTACGAACTACATTCTAGTACAGCAATTATGGATGTGCATTTGGATACAGTTATACTGAATTAGTAACTGGATTGCTTTACAATAATACCACTGAATGAACTCATGAAGATAACTTTCTTTCGATCAGAAGGCCCTCATGCCCGGTTCTATGCAGTTTTCATTGAGAATGAAAAATACATAGAACAACATAATATGGATCAACTAAAAGCAACACTGCTAGTGCAACGATAGGAGTAAAATAAAAACAGAGATCATCCTGTGCAAGAAAACTCGATAAAGTTTTTGAGAAATTGCCGGATCACCACAGTCTGAGTCTTTGGCCACTTTACTTCAATGGTTGTCCTCTTCTTCAGTAGAAAGTAAGCGCTGGGCGTCCGTCCCTTTCAGCTAGATTTCCAGGGCGCACTCTGTTGAGCCTGACTATACCATGTACGGCTGAAAGTCCCCTCACCAAATCTAGTCTGCATGTAATTTATTTGTGAGTATATATATACGGCAAAGATCAATCCAACTGGTATATTTACCCAAAGAAGCTCGTGGTATTATCTCTTGCTCGCCATTTCCAAGGCAGATGCAAGTCGGGATGCGAAGCCAACATGAGTTGTTAAGTAATGGTGACCTCGTGATGATTTCTAACGAAGTTGGTGATCCATTGGCCGAGCCTGGCCAAAGACTGGTGCTTTTACCCTCTCAAGTTTTACCTAATTATCAGTATATACGTACATGCTTGGGCAGTCCATGCTTGCGGGCATTAGCTAAGATAGGCCTACGTGAAAATACTCTAAGTCATGGTTTTGTGCTTTGTGGCAGTATGGATTCCCAAAGAGAGTGAGCGCCTAAGGTGAACTCCTCCTTCATCACCTTCAGTTTCTCCACGTACACATACTCGCCCTCCACTTCCTCCTTGGGCAGCAGCAGGGCCAGCTCCTGATTCATATTCTGTATCATTTTCTCTAACTCTGTAAGCCACACATCTCCCGATCTGCTGCATTCTGGTTGCACAAACACACTAATAAAAGCTATATGTAAACATGCTTAATTGATTAGTTAATTGTTGGTTTTGAATCTAACTGGACGGTCTGATATCTTCTTATATAAGTCAACTTCCATTATATTAGGGTATACGAAAATATCAAACGACCTTGCGAACTGTTGATTTTTTACTTAACTAATCAGTTTTGGCGTTATTATTCACCTTGAGCAGATTCAGCAAATCGTACACATGCCTAATATATTGGCTACCGTCTAATCTGCCATCTCAGGACCCTCAACCATTGTAGGCATGTCAGGACCCCGACTCAATGCCACATCGATCTAGCATGTAACACCTCTCATATCACTTTGCGGCCTCACGCACGGTATTCCCACGGGTGTCGCCTTACCTTTGCCCGGGACCGTTTGCGTCTTTTGGCACACGTATATGATAGTGTCGCTAGCATCCATATGATAAGGAGCCCGGGCTGACATGGCTAGTCGTAAACCCAAAGTGGCACAAACTTACAGGGACAGGCATCCATGACCCAGCATCGAACGTGTCGGTCATCAGCGAGTGGATCCAGGCTGTAGCACTGGGCTAGCAGGACTTCGGTGAACCGGGTTGTAGCGGGCTAACAGGACTCCGGTATTCATCACGTGACATTTCCGCGAAGGGACACACGCAGGAACGAAGAAGGACACATGCCGGCCAGCCTAAGTGTTCCGGAGCAGTAGCAAGCTACCATGGCTCAGTGGAATCACTAGGAGACATTTCCCGGTAAGAGAGGCCACTAAGGATAAACAACTAGATAGTCAGATCCCACACAACCAAGCATTTCAATAACATACACACAATATGCTCGATATGTGCAAATACAACATGGCATCACAACATGACTCTACAACTCAAGTATTTTGTTCAATAGGCTCCGAGGAGCGAGATATTACAAACATGGGTCTCATGACCCAACATTCAGATCATACAAGTCAAAGCACAAGCGGAAGCTTAACATGTCTGGGTACAGACATCTATAAATGAAAAAAGGCTGAAAAGCCTGACTATCTACAAGATCCTGTCGAGGGCACAAGATCGTAGCTGAGGTAACAAGCTAAACGTCGAAGTCCACGCGGAACTACTAGCGAGACTAAAGTCTCTCTGCAAAACATAAAATAGACAAACGTGAGTACAAATGTACCCAGCAAGACTTACATCAGAACTATCTACATATGCATCATTATAAACAAAGGGGATGGTGGGGTTTAACTACAGCAAGCCAGCTTAGACTCAGTGGCTATCCTGTACTACGACTGCAAGTAACTCTTTTCAGGTGGCGCACACGAGTCCACATATTCACCATATCAATACACCACTATGGATCCGCTCCCGTCTCCCTACGAGAACGCCATCCATACTCACGCTTATCTTGCGTATTTTAGAGTATCCACTTTCACTTGTCAATGAACTGTATAGGCAACCCAGAAGTCCTTTACCGCGGACACGGCTATTCGAATAGATCATATTAACCCTGCAGGGGTGTACTTCTTCACACACGCTCTCGCCACTTACCACCATGTACACGTCGTGTATCTCGGCAACCTACAAGCGGAAGCCTGGCGAGGGAGTCGGCCACGACCTGACTAACTACACAAGTCTCTCGTCCAGGTTTATCGCCTATTCGGGTTCCATCCGCAAGGAGATCCGGCCGGGGTGTCGCTCACGGCCCCAAACGATGTGAGCAGGGTTCCCAAGCCCACCATCCGGGTGCCACTTGGTACATCGTGCCACTGTGCCTAGTCTGTCCCAAGCCCACCTATACCGGGTGCCACTTGGTAGACTACTAACACTACCTACAAACACCAGAAACTAGTTGCAACTCCTGGACAGAGATCAGGTTGATTAATAAGTCGAGAGGGGCTAAGTTACCGGAACCCAATGTGTGGTAGTAACTGTTCATGGATCACAAACACAGAACTCAGTTCCTAAGGACGGCTTCAATGAGACAACCCACCATGTACTCCTACATGGCCTCTCACCGCTACCTTTACCAAATCATGTTCACACACTTAGCTCTCAACAGTAGGACATGTTCACACACCTCCAATTCATCCCCGATGAATCAGACCTGACACAACTCTAAGCAATAGCAGGCATGACAAACAAGCATGAATGAGTAGGCACATCAGGGCTCAAACAACTCCTACTCATGCTAGTGGGTTTCATCTATTTACTGTGGCAATGACAGGTCATGCAGAGGATAAAGGGGTTCAGCTATCGCAGCAAGTAACAGTTGAATCGTTGTTGTCCTAATGCAGTAAAAGAGAGCAGGAGCGAGAGAGTGGGATTGTATCAGAATGAACAAGGGGGTTTTGCTTGCCTGACACTTCTGAAGATAATATAGCTCTTCATCGGTGTCATCGATCTCATTGTCGGAACCACGTCTACTGAGGGGGAACAATTACCGGCAACAGAGAGGAAACACAATCAATGCAATGCAACATTATAATGCATGATTATGACATGGCAACATGCTGGTGTTTTGGGCTAATGCAACTAGCAACAAAGTTAAAATGAAGTTGGTTTGAACCCTAAGTTCAAATCCAAACTCCATATGTGAAATTCAAATGCCATTTATATGATTTGTCCTAAACAGCAGCCATAAGTTGTTCAAAGATTCATGAAAATGGTACAGATGGATAGATTGGATTTTTCTGATCATTTTTCATATATAAATTATTTCATTTGGAGTTACGGTTGATTTTCTATGGATTTTAGAAGTTTGGGGTATTTTCTGAAATTTATAAATCATTTCTGATTTATTTAAAATTCCAGAAAATTATTACTGCGTCAGCCTGACATCAGCATTACGTAAGCAGGGTCAACAGGGCTGCCTCTGATCAAACCTAACCTGTGGGACCCATATGTCAGTGTCTCAGGCTGGGTTGGGTGGATGCCAGGTGGGACCGGTCAACGTTGACTTGACCAAAGTCGAAGCTGCCATGTGGGGTCCACACAGTTTAGCACTAATCTAAACAGGAACTTAGACTAAACTAATTGGGCCCAGGGACCCACATGTCATCGGCGCAGGCACTAACTAAACGAGTTTAGCGCCTAAGCTAATGGCGCCGCATCAGCATCGCCGGACTAAGCGCCGGTGACCACATCTCGCAGCCGAGGCTCGCCGGAGTGGCGCTAGGGGCAGCGGTTGGGTGCGCTGAGGGCACCAGGAGGGAGCCCGTGCTCCCGCGCATCTAGCGGAGGCGGTAGCAGGTCGCGAGGCGGCCTTTAACGGCGGCAGCGGCGAGTTGGGCGGCGGCCGGAGTTCGGTGTCGACGGAATCAACGTCACGTCGCGCGGGAGGACCAGCCGTTTGCACCTACGGGGTCTACGAGAGCTCACGAGCCCAACGGAGGTACGCACGAGACCATTTGGTAACCGGAGCCTCGTCGGCGACGAGTTCGTGCGGCGGCGTGCTTCGGGCATCAATGAAAAATGCGGCTACGGCGAGCGCTAGGCCACGGGGTTAGGGGAATCGACGGCTAAGCTCACAGTGATCACGAAGAGGGGCTCGGCTTGCTCGGGGACAGCTTGGTGGCGGTGAATCGGAGCCGGCGATCTTCGGTGCCCGTCGGTGAAGACGACGATGATGGCGTCACGGCAGGGCGCCCGGCGTCGTGTGTGTTGACGGAGGCCAGTGGGCACGGCGGCAGTGAGCTGTGCGCTGCAGGTGTGTTCGGGCGGCTGTGGGAGAGAGAGCCGGAGCGGTGGGGAGAGGCCAGAGAGGCGGGGGAGTGGGCGAGGGGGTGCTGGGCGTCTCCAGGCGCGGATAGGCTCGAAGGGGAGGCCGCCAGCACGAAGCAGGAGGTGGAGGCTCAGGCACGGGCGCGTCGACACGCCTGTGCCAGTAGGCAGAGGTTGAAGACAGCGGTGCCCCTGGTGGGCTGGGCCGCCAAGTGGACTGGCCAGGTGGGCTGGGCCAGCACAGGTGAGGCGCAGGTGGGTTTCTCTCTCTCTCTCCTTTATTTTGTTTCAGTTTTCTATTTTATTTCTCTGTTTTGAATTAGTAAAATACTAATTCATTTCATAAAATCCTGGAAATAATTATGGGTGCTTTCTGAATTAATCCAGTGACCCTTAACAATTTTCAACATTTTTGGAGCATGTAAAATTTATATAGCATTTAAATAGCTCCAATTCAAATATGTTTGAATTAATTCAAAGTCCAAATATGTCCTGCAAAAATGTGAACCATTTTTGGTAGATGCTTCCACCTTGATCCAGAAATGATGAACATTTTTAAAGGGCATTTTGAAATCATTGAAGAATATTTTGGTTGAACCTATTTGAATTCCTTTTGATGCTAGGGTTTGAACATCCCCATTTCAAATTTCCATGAAAATTAAACATGATGCAAGCAAGATGCAAACACTAAGCAGCACCAGAAGCTAGGGATGTGACAAGGCACCTTCAGTATCTCCACTAATTTGAATTAATTAATGACACACATGAAGAATTGAAAAGCACAAATCATAAAGTTAACTAACCTCTGGCATCTTGTACTGCTAGAAGAACATCTCGACTCCAACCAATATCAGTCTAGAGCAAAAGACTATCATGCAGGAACCCACATATTTAAATTATACAAAATAGGGCACCTTCACCAGATGGAGGATACAACGACTTCCCTAAGACAGATGTTGCAGGACATGTTGGGACCATCTGTTCGTCCATCGGCCAGCCTAATATGAAATCAAGGGCATCCACAAATATATGGGCAAAGAGAAGGACATCTCGCAAGACGCAGGTCAAGAAGATTCGACGGAGGTGGTGCACGGCAAGTGGCGGGGGAGAGCAAGGGAAGAAAGCTTAGATCGATTATCCTTTTTTTGTGATATATGGGGCTTGTTAAAATTCTTGCGTGGAGGACAATCCTTAGCGCTTGACGTGAAGAGGTTGATCGATAGAAAAGGGGGCGTGGCCTTTGCCTATTTCAGATCGATATTTTTTTTTACTTTTCACAGATCGGATGCACAACAGCCTAGGACTCCTAAGAATTTTTTTTGTGAGGGAAGGACTCCGAAGATATTAATCTTGAGATTGAATTTTTTTTCCTAAAAGAGGTGCAGGTGGGACAACAGCCTAGGACTCTTAGGATACATCTTCCCACGGCTGTAGATAATCAATCTTGAGATCCAACGGACAATTTGTTTAGTCGTTTAGGATTAACGTGGATCATCGTATGGTGCCTACAAATATTTGGGCAAAGAGAAGGACATCTCGCAAGATGCAGGTCAAGAAGATTCGACCGAGGTGGTGCACGGCAAGTGGCGGGGGAGAGCAAGGGAAGAAAGCTTAGATCGATTCTCCTTTTTCTGTGATATATGGGGCTTGTTAAAATTCTTGCGTGGAGGACAATCCTTAGCGCTTGACGTGAAGAGGTTGCTCGATATGAAAGGGGGCATGGCCTTTGCCTATTTCAGATCGATATTTTTTTTACTTTTCACAGATCGGATGCACAACAGCCAAGGACTCCTAAGATTTTTTTTGAGAGAAGGACTCCTAAGATATTAATCTTGAGATGGAATTGTTTTTCCTAAAAGAGGTGCAGGTGGGACAACAGCCTAGGACTCTTAGGATACATCATCCCACGGATGTAGATAATCAATCTTGAGATCCAACGGACAATTTGTGTAATTGTTTAGGATTAACGTGGAGCATCGTATGGTGCCTCCAATTAGTAAATATAAGATATAAGATATAAGATATGATATATAAGATATAAGATAAGATGTGAGCGGCGGCGCCGATGTCCATGTACCAATCGCCGCCTCCATCATAGTTGCTCGGTGAAGGAGCGGCATGGAGAGCGGAGAGGAGGGCGGGATTCCAAGCACCGCCATTTGTCCCGCCGCATGCGCCATAGGCCGGAGGTCCACCGTAGGGGGCGACACCACCATATGCCGCGGGACCCCCGTAAGTCGCAGCACCACCATATGCCGCGGGACCGTGGGCGGGAGCGGTCAGTAGAGCCTGGTGAGAGGTCATGCGCGCACCGAGGATGCCTGCAGCGGAGGGCAGGGGATGGGCATGGAATGATCATGCAGAACACCCGTCTAGGGGTTGTACCCTGACAGCCAGGGTGGGGTAGTAGTTGTGGCGGGCGCGGGAGGGCGCTGGCCTGGTTGGAGTTGCGGGCCTGACCCCCGCAACCCTTCTGCTTGAGGCCACCCCTGGGGGGGAGGCGGGGTCGGAGCAGGGGCACTCGGTGCAGGCGGGGCGGGAGCTGCGCCGTGGCCGGCGGTAAGGCCGACGTGGAGCGTGGTGTGCGTCGCCTGCCAGGCGGAGTGGCGAAGGCGTTTCTCCTCCATGCGAAGATACGTGACCGCATTGGCGTACGTCGGTGTGACGAAGGAGAGGTTGGCGGCGGACTGGCCGAGGTCGGGTGGAGGCCTCAAAGGAGGTTGGTGAGGAGGACGGAGTCGTCGATGGTCATGCCGATGTCACGCAGTTCATCGGCGAGAACCTTCAGCTGCGTGCAGTAGTCATCGATCGAGAGATCGTTTTGCTCCATAGTGAAGAACTCCCCTTGGAGGAAGACACGGCGTTGGAGTTGATTGTCGAGGAAGAGATCGCACAGCCGTGTCCACATGGCGTACGCCGATGGGTCACGGGCGTTCACCATGTGGAAGAGACCTTCAGAGATGGTGAGGAAAAGCCACTTGACCAGGCAGGCGTCCACGGCGAGCCACTCGTCATCGTCCTTCATGTCACGGAAGTCAACGCTCCCGTCAACGTGCTCGATGAGACAGTAGGAGCGGAACAGCAACGCGAAGTAGGTGCGCCACGTTTTGTAGGACGGCGAGTCGAGGTCGAGGATGGCGGGTACGTGGTCCTTGATGTAGAGCTCGTTGAGACGGTCGGAGGTGAACATGGCGTCGGCGAAGGAGCCAACATCGGAGGGTTCAGCCTTGGAGCGAGACATGGTGGCGGTGGGGAGGAGGGGGTAGCGGTGGATGGCTAGGGTTTAAGTGATAGTAGAGGAGAGGGGCGGCAGCGACGGTGGTAGATCGGCACTGGCAGCGGCAGTAGGGTTTGGGTAGAAAGCGGCAGCGGCTACAGGAGGTAGACGTAGCGGCGGTGGCTTACGGTTTATTTGGGAGGAGGAGGCGGCGGCAGCTACAGAGGAGGTACTGGCGACGGATCGAGGACGGGTGGCTAGACACCGCCTCGGGGGCTGCAACCTCTACGGCGATGGAGCCGAATACTGACCTTGTCCCTTGTAAAGCCCGTGACTCTGAGGTGCCGGACTCCTCGCCGGACTCCAAACCTCCTGCGCCCCTACCAATCGAATCCGATTGGGCGCCGATCATGGAGTTCACCGCTGCGGACATCTTTCAGCATTCACCCTTTGGCGACATCCTGAATTCGCTAAAGTATCTCTCGTTATCAGGAGAGCCCTGGCCGGACCGCGGTCAGGACGGTTGGGATGCCCAGTATAGAGGCGCCGCACACCCACTATGCTTCACAGATGAAGTAATGGATCATCAAATCCCTGAAGGGTTTAAACCCGTGAACATTGAATCCTACGATGGCACAACAGACCCCACGGTTTGGATCAAAGACTATCTCCTTCATATCCATATGGCCCGCGGCGACGATCTTCACGCCATCAAATATCTCCCACTCAAGCTTAAAGGACCAGTCCGGCATTGGCTTAACAGCTTGCCAGCAGAGTCAATTGGGTGTTGGGAGGACCTGGAAGCCACATTCCTTGACAACTTCCAGGGCACATATGTGCGACCACCAGACGCCGATGACCTAAGCCACATAATTCAGCAGCCAGACGAATCGGCCAGACAATTCTGGACACGATTCTTAATAAAGAAAAATCAAATCGTCGACTGTCCGGATGCAGAGGCCCTCGCAGCCTTCAAACACAACATCCGCGATGAGTAGCTGGCCCGGCACCTAGGACAGGAAAAGCCGAAATCCATGGCAGCCCTGACGTCACTCATGACCCGTTTCTGCGCGGGAGAGGACAGCTGGCTAGCCCGCAGTAACAACCTCAACAAAAATTCTGGCAGTCCGGATAACAAGGACCGCAATGGCAGGTCGCGTCGTAACAAAAACAAACGCCGCGTCAACGGCGATAACACTGAGGATACGGCAGTCAACGCCGGATTCAGAGGCTCCAAACCCGGTCAGCAGAAAAAGCCATTCAAAAGAACTATTCCGGGTCCGTCCAATTTGGACCGAATACTCGACCGTGCTTGCCAGATACATGGCACCCCCAAAAAGGCAGCTAATCACACCAACAGGGATTGTTGGGTATTTAAGCAGGCAGGTAAGTTAATTGCCGAAAACAGTGACAAGGGGCTGCATAGCGATGACGAGGAAGAGACCCGACCGCCGAACAGTAGAGGACAGAAGGGTTTCCCCCCACAAGTACGGACAGTAAACATGATATACGCATCCCACATACCCAAGAGGGAGCGGAAGCGTGCACTTAGGGATGTATATGCGATGGAGCCAGTCGCCCCGAAGTTCAATCCATGGTCCTCTTGCCCGATCACTTTTGATCGAAGGGATCACCCCACCAGTATCCGCCATGGCGGATTCGCCGCATTGGTTTTAGACCCAATGGTCGATGGATTTCACCTCACCAGAGTCCTAATGGACGGCGGCAGTAGCCTGAACCTGCGTTATAGGATACAGTGCGCAAAATGGGCATAGACCCCTCAAGGATTAAACCTACAAAGACGACCTTCAAAGGCGTCATACCAGGTGTAGAGGCCAATTGTACAGGCTCAGTTACACTGGAAGTGGCCTTCGGATCCCCGGATAACTTCTGAAGCGAGGAGTTAATCTTCGATATAGTCCCGTTCCACAGCGGCTATCATGCTCTGCTCGGACGGACCGCGTTTGCAAAGTTCAACGCGGTGCCGCATTACGCATACCTCAAGCTCAAGATGCCAGGCCCTAGAGGAGTCATCACGGTCAACGGAAACACTGAGCGCTCCCTCCGAACGGAGGAACACACAGCGGCTCTCGCGGCATAAGTACAGAGCAGCCTCTTAAGGCAATTTTCGAGTCCGGCCGTTAAGCGACCGGACACGGCCAAACGCGCCCGGAGTAACATACAACCAGACCACCTGGCACGTTCCGAGCACGCGTAGCAATGCGGCCCCAACCCCAGCCCTTGCATAATTGCAAGACCAGTCCTTCGTGTACATCATTACGCTCTGGAGATACCATGGGCATAGGGGAGGGGCACGACCACGACAGGCCCAGAGTGCGGCTCAACCACACCAGGGGCTCCTAAGTGTGTCGCTCTTTTCTTTTTTCCTTTTTCTTACCCACAGGAATCTGTTCACCAGAGGCCCTGTCCGGCAGCAGACCTGCCGAACTCACGATGCAACAGCCAGGGAAGGAGAAAGGCTACGACGAACACTCAGGTGGTCTCCATTACGAGCATTAAATATGTTTAATACATCATTCCGCAGCCTACCCCTGGAGGGGGACATGTTTAATAGTCCAGTCCCTTGCTTACCGCACTATTTGTATTGTTCTGCATTCATAGCAGTATTTCTGGAATAAACAATGCATCGCTTTTTGCTAATAATTGCATTTCTTTCTTACACATGTTTGTTTATGACATGTTGCATCCATACACTTTGGTACGGCCGAATACACCAGGGGCTTAAGTTCCCCCGCATTATGGTGTGATAAGTCTGAACACTTTCACAAGTGCGGCACCCCGAACTTATAGAATTATATGCATCGGCTCCGAATCATGTCTTGGGTCAATAGTTGGGTTTGCCCGGCTCCCATGTTTTGGTACTTTACGTTCCGTTTTATCGGTTAAGGTAGCACTGGGAGAACCACTGCGATTGCGCCCCGGTTGAGCTGGGCGAGCGCCTCAGTGGAGAAAGCTAAAACTGACCGTCATGATAAGGCGAGAGCTGGTCGCTGTTCGAGAGGTTTTTTCGAGTCCCTAAAGACTTATGCCGCTTAGAGCGAGGAACCGGCTTTGTCCGGCCCAGGCGTGGAAAGCGCCCCGAACTCGGTGTTCCGAACACTAGGGGCTTCTCTGAAATTTAAAATTATAGAATTATGTGGCTAAGTGAGAGTGTTCAAGCATTATAAGTTCGGTTGCCTTCTTCGTCGTGTTGAGCGCCTCCCTAGATGGACCCAAAAATGGGAACAAGAGCGCTTAAGTTTATCCCGAACACCCCAGCACTCGTGGCATGGGGGCTGAAGCCGATGACTTGCCATCTCTCAGATTTGATAAACGGCCGCACAGAAGGTAATATTTTAAATTAATAAGCGTTGCTTAGCGCATATGAACAAAGTTTTCAGCGCACAGGATAACACATTGCGAGTCTACTCAAATATTACATCTTTGGAGCACTCATCCGCAATCTTGCGGGCACCCTTCAGGACACTCTTTTAATACATTTCGGGCGTGCGATACTCCTTGCCCGCCGGCGGCGCGTCCGTTAGAAGATTCTCAGCATCCAGCCGGCCCCACTGCACCTTTGCACGGGCAAGGGCCCGACGGGCACCTTCAATGCAGGCGGACTGCTTGACGACTTCCACCCAGGGACACGCATCCACCAGCCGCCGCACCAGGCCGAAGTAGCTCCCAGGCATGGCCTCCTTGGGCCACAGCCGAACTATGAGGCCCTTCATGGCCTGTTCGGCTACCTTGTGGAGCTCGACCGGCTGCTTCAGCTGGTCGCTAAGGGGCACCGGATGTCCAGCCTCAGCATACTGAGACCAGAAGACCTTCTCCGTCGAGCTCCCCTCCTCGGCTCGGTAGAATGCGGCAGCATCGCACATGTTGCGAGTTAGATCTGCAAACGCTCCTGGAGAGCTCCGAATTCGGGTAAGTAACAGGTAATTCACATTCACGTGCTTGCTTTGCATGAAAAATGCCTTACCCGCCGCTATTTTCCTCACCGCCTCAATCTCCTGGAGGGCCTTATGGGCTTCGGCCTTAGCGGCTTTGTCACTCTCAAGAGCCGAGGCAAGCTCGGACTCTCGAGTCTTCGAGTCGCGCTCCAAGCTCTCATGCTTTTCCACGAGAGCCTGGAGCTCTTGCTGCACCTCCGCCACCCGCGCCTCCTGCTTCTCTCGCTCAGCTCGTTCCGCGGCCGCATTACGTTCGGCCGCGGACACGGCCTCCTTCAGGGTCGCCACCTCGTTCGTGGCCCCTGGAGTACCCACGTTATCCTTGTTATTTCTCTTGCAACCAAAATCCTTTTCTGTAAGGTACAAATTTAATACGGTGTTACTCACCTTCCTTGTCCTCGAGCTGCTTCTTGGCACGGCCGAGCTCACTCTCGGACCGCTCGAGGTTCTGCTTCACAGCATCGACCTCCGCAGTCAGTGCGGCGGAGGTCAGCAGCGCAGCCTGCAATCCCATATTGACATAATTTTTAGACCTCCTGCGTATATCTTTTTAGATCCTCAGTCCGTCTTTTCTTTCCGAACACCGAACCGAGCATCAGGGGCTACTGTCTATGCGGTATTACATTACATATTTTAAATTTCTTACCTCAAAGCCTGTTATAAGGCTGCTGCAGGCTTCGGTCAGCCCGCTCTTGGCGAGCTGAACCCTATGAATCACCACACTCATGATAGTGCGGTGTTCTTCCACGATGGAAGCACCGTTGAGCGCCTCCAACAAGCTATCTGGCGCCTCCAGTCGGACGGAGGCCGCCGGTGTCACAGTCTTGCCCTTCTTACGAAGGGGCCGCCTGCCGGACTCCAGAACCACTGCAGGTTCCGGTGCGGAGTCCGGAGCGAAATCCGGGAGGTTGCCTTGTGGCACCTCCGGAGCCTCCCCCTCCTGGCGGGTCCCCTTCTGGGATCCCACCTCAGCGTCATAAGCGTCACGAGGGGTGGAGGCGGTCGGAAGGGAATCCATATCCAACGGAGCCAAGGACCCGCTCGACGAAGCGGGAAGATCGTCCTTGGCCGGACTACAGGTTGTACGCGGCATTAGAAAGACACCGTGTAGCAAAAAGAAAAATTATAAATCATTCAGGAATCCGGATACTTACGATCTTGCCAGGGGCTTGGCCCTTGAGGGCCACTCCTCGTCGCCGTCGCCGGCGTTGGCGGAGCAGTCCGGAGGAAGGGTCCTTCCCTTCTTGGACCCTTCGGCCTCCCTCGTTGGGGAAGCCTTCCTCTTCTTCTCTCCCCCATCTTGGGGAGAGGCCTCTTTCTCCTCCTCGTCTTCGGGGGAGGAGTCCGCCTCGGAGCCGTCGGACGACGAGTCCGATCCCACCTGGCGCCGGGAACTCCTTCGGGTTCCCGTGGCCTTCTTCTTGGCCTTCTTCTCTGGCACCATGTAAAGTGCCGGGACTAGCAGCCCCGTCAAACGGGTGTCCGCTGGGTCTTCTGGGTGGGGAGCCGGACAGTTAACCTATCCGGACGTCTTCTGCCAGTCCTGTTAAAGGCATTGGGAGTTTAGATCCCATAAAGAGTCAAACTATGAAAGAAATGAGTGTCCCATAAAGGATAACATAGCTTACCTCGCCGGCTGGGCGCTGCGTGCTGAATCCGCGATCTTCAGTTGCGGATGCGGGGGCTTCTCCGCCCTCGAACAGCACCCTCAGGCAGCTTCGTACATCGTGTCGAAGAGCCCACTCAGGGTCCGGATCAAACTCCCACAAATTGAAGGCCCGTCGCTGGCAGGGGAGAATCCGGCGGACGAGCATGACCTGGACCACGTTGACAAGCTTAAGCTTCTTGTTCACCAGGGTCTGGAGACAGTACCGGAGTCCGGTCAGCTCCTCCGAACTACCCCATAGCAAGCCCTTCTCTTTCCAGGAGGTGAGCTGCATGGGGGTACCAGATCTGAACTCGGGGGCCGCTGCCCATTTGGGGTCACGCGGCTCGGTGATGTAGAACCACCCCGATTGCCACCCTTTGATGGACTCCACAAAGGCACCCTCGAGCCAAATGACGTTGGGCATTTTGCCCACTATGGCGCCTCCGCACTCCGCTTGGACGCCCTTCACCACCTTCGGCTTGACATTAAAGGTCTTTAGCTACAAGCCGAAGTGGGGTTGGATATAGAGGAAGGCCTCGCACACGGCGATAAACGCCGAGATGTTGAGGATGAAGTTTGGTGCCAGATCGTGGAAGTCCAGGCCGTAGTAATACATGAGCCCCCGGACGAAGGGGTGAAGTGGGGAAGGAATACGACCCTCTCATGGGGCCTGGGGGTGGGGATGAGCTACCCCTCGTCGGGCAGCCGGTGCGCGATGTCGCTGGACAGGTATCCGGCGCCGCGCAGCTTCTCGATGTGCCCCTCCGTAACGGAGGAGGCCATCCACTTGCCTCCCGCTCCGGACATTGCTGGGGAAGGTTGAGGCGAGATGTGCGGACTTGGGTGCTGGAGCTCGAGTGCGCGGAGATGGATAGGCAAAGGAGGAAGAAGGCGTAGGTAAAAAAGGTGGATCCTTATCCCCTTATATATGGGAGGACGAAGACTATGCGTCCCCACCGGCCTGGTAAAACTCGCTTATCTCCCAAGCACCACAACCAATGGCGCGGTTGGGTTACCCACGTCTGTATTGATGGGAATCCCGGAATAAGGGGAACACAATCTCTGCTTCGACAAGACGTGCCAAGGGAACCGCTTCGCTAAACGTGCTGAGGTGGTATGATAAAAACGATTCAAGTAAAGGCTTGGTCGTGGTGTGACGTCACGCCACGAAATACGTCAGCAGATTGAACTTGTGTACATATTATTCTCTCTACGGTGGTACGTAGAATTTATTTTCCAGAGCCGGACACTATCCTGGTGTTCACAATCTTCTATGAATTATACGGAGGAGGAACCCGCCTTGCAATGCCGAAGACAATATGCGCGCCGGACTCGTCGTCATTGAAGCCTGGTTCAGGGGCTACTGAGGGAGTCCTGGACTAGGGGGTGTCCGGATAGCCGGACTATCATCATCGGCCGGACTCCAAGACTATGAAGATACAAGATTGAAGACTTCGTCCCGTGTCCGGATGGGACTTTCCTTGGCGTGGAAGGCAAGCTTGGCAATATGAATATGGAGATCTCCTACCATTGTAACCGACTCTGTGTAACCCTAGCCCTCTCCGGTGCCTATATAAACCGGACGGTTTTAGTCCGTAGGACGAACAACCATTACGACAATCATACCATAGGCTAGCTTCTAGGGTTTAGCCTCCTTGATCTCGTGGTAGATCCACTCTTGTAATACCCATATCATCAATATCAATCAAGCAGGAGTAGGGTTTTACCTCCATCGAGAGGGCCCGAACCTGGGTAAAAACATCGTGTCCCTTGTCTCCTGTTACCATCCGCCTAGACGCATAGTTCGGGACCCCCTACCCGATATCCACCGGTTTTGACACCGACAGTGACCAAACGACTTGAACAAGATACTACAATAATAGTGCTTCCAGCTAGGTGCGTCCACTTCACTGGAACCTATACCATAGTTCTTGGGAGAAGTTCCAACCATCATATCTGCCTGAGATTCAGATCTGGTTGGTAACAGGGTAATTCAGACAATGTGTCGCGAAAAGAAAGTTTGCAACACAAACCGACGACATGACATTGCGAGAATCCCGGGGAGTGAACTTTGATAGCAAGCCCCAAAACATGAGCTGGTTCTGCTACAACATGTGGACATGTTGTCCGAGAAAAGCATGACCACATAGTAGTCTTATAATAAAACGCTACCGAGTTCAGAAGGGAAACCATCATCGAGGATACCGAAGTCCTCGCATAAGTCTAGCTCTTAATAAGAAACTTCTTCTCCTTGAACAAATCAATCAGTGGCTTGGTGTGCTAGGGAATCCATATGGAGTGGAGGTAATTAATCTACCAAACCATAGAATACATTCGCACATGCATAACTGACTTGGGATGGTACCAGAGGAAACAAAACCAATCTTTCTCGAACTCACGGCGGCAACTTGCACCAAATGCACATGAGTTCGAGGAAGTCACTTCTTTCATCCAAACATGTACTTCATGAACGGGGCATGAAGAAAATGCTTACACAAGTTTCCAACACCAACTGGATGTTCAACACGAATCATGGAGGAGACAAAATGCCGCTAATGGGCTCAACAACAACTCATCGGATTTTCCATATCACTGGACTTCCACCATTATGTGAACAATGTGATAGTATTGGTCAGACCAAAAGATGTAATGGTCTATGCTCGAGGAATCAACCACGAGTCAGACAACATTATGAATATCGTTGGTTCCAACTTGATTTGACGATGGCCCACACTCAAATCAAGGTTTGGGCAAGACGATAGGTTCAACAACTGATCATGAGGACCAATCGATGAAGAAATAATCTTTCTACAACACACATACAAGATATCCCTTAAGATGAACTAAATCAGACAAGCTTCCATCTTCCAACTCTCCAAGTTTTTGTTTAGCTTGACCAACAAACTCAGGGGTATGCAACACAGATTCTTGGAGAATGGCTGGTTTACAAGAAACCAACTTGATCACGAACTCAACATAGCGGTCAGGAAACAACCTGGTGATACTTCCGTGAAGATATCCGGAAATTCACGAACCAACGATATGTTACTAAGCTCGAGAACAATCTTGCTTTTCGAGGCAAGACGATATGATCAATAGAGAGAAGACTTGAAATAATCCTAACTCATCGATCGAAGAGTGCACCGAGAATAAGGACTAGGTAGCACAATCAGTCTTAGAATGATGATTCAATAACCAACACGCAAAGAATGAAAGTTTTGTCCTTTAACTACCAAGCAACAGAGTTGCTAGGAGTATTGATTTCACACATCATGATTCACTTGTCGACATTCTGGTTACAATAACACGGAAACCGTGGAATGAACATTGATGGCAAGAAGTATCACTGCATCAAGAATTCATAAGAGATAGTCCAATTCTCATGACCATCCTAACGTAAGGAGGGTAACACTTCAGAGTAGAATGGATCAAAAGCTTGATTGTATTTTGATCTGTGGAGTACAACTGCTTTGACCCAATCGTGGATATGGATGAGGTACTGGAGTTTCTTTCTCCTAGTCATTCCGAATAGAATGGTTTGACGGACCACAGAAGTAAAAGGCATCGTTGAACACGAATGCACGACTACTCCTGACTATCAATTGATAGACGAGGTCAGAAGACAACCAAAGAGGGACAACTCAAAGGAACATATGATTTTCTGAGTTGTGGATGCATGGATTAGCATGTCGAACGAGTTCAACATATTTCTTCCGGATAACCCATGCAGAAGGTTAGAACTGGCAGTCATAATATAGAATGGAGAACTCGTCAAGAGCACTCTGGTTGTGATCTTTCGGTTTAGCGAGGAACTTCTGCCATAAACAACTCATGGTACTTTCAAGAAGGTAATACCACGAACCTCGAGGACTATTGCAAGGTTAAGTAATAAGCTGAAGGGACTAGCAAACACTATCAACATGAGGTAAGTGGAGTGAATCTCGGTTCGAAAACCCAGGAATGGAATACCTGCTAACTAAATTGCATCACGGGGTGCTTTCGAGAATGACGGCCAGAATCATCACACTGGAAACACAAAACATGGCTAGATTACTAGGTGATACTCTAGACACCTAGGGTCATAATAATAGCTCCAACATATACGTCGAGGCAATAGAGTACCTCAACTCACCGCTTAGTGTGGTTAACCTGGCCAGAAAGGACATCAAAAACAGAGGGAAAGGATTTTGCAATGCTTCAGACTATTTAGAAACCTGGGATGACTCGGACAGCATAACGACTGTAAAAGTTCGAAAATATTTGAGACAAGGTACAAATATGGTGGCATAACCACTCAGAAGCACAATATTGAGAATCTGAGGCCAGCTATGAATACAGGAAGTAGTAGGAATTAACTGAGGCTTGAAACCAACAATCCTATAAGTCTATTGATTAGTAACACGTGATCCTGATAGACAGAAGAGAAAGCCTAGCTCCTTAACCCCGTAGGAAAGATAAGATGACTCAGATCAGAAGGCATAAGGTAAAGGAGTAAAAAGAGCCTTACGTTCCATCCCACAATTAATTACCTTACATAACTAGAGAATTTCTAGACTCAACTTCGACCAGTTTGGCTTGGTAATCCTACAGGCAATCAAGCTCTGATACCAAAGCTGTCAGGACCCCGACTCAATGCCACATCGATCTAGCATGTAACACCTCATATCACTTTGCGGCCTCATGCACGGTATTCCCACGGGTGTCGCCTTACCTTTGCACGGGACCGTTTGCGCCTTTTGGCACACGTATATGATAGTGTCGCTAGCATCCATATGATAAGGAGCCCGGGCTGACATGGCTAGTCGTAAACCCGAAGTGGCACAAACTTACAGGGACAGGCATCCATGACCCAGCATCGATCGTGTCAGTCATCAGCAAAGTGGATCCAGGCTGTAGCACTGGGCAAGCAGGACTCCGGTGAACCAGGCTGTAACGGGCTAACAGGACTCCGGTATTCATTGCGTGACATTTCCCCGAAGGGACAGACACAGGAACAAAGGACACATGCTGGCCAGCCTAAGTGTTCCGGAGCAGTAGCAAGCTACCATGGCTCAGTGGAAGCACTAGGAGACATTTCCCGGTAAGAGAGGCTACTAAGGATAAACAACTAGATAGTCAGATCCCACACATACCAAGCATTTCAATAACATACACACAATATGCTCGATATGTGCAAATACAACATGGCAACACAACATGACTCTACAACTCAAGTATTTTATTCAATAGGCTCCAAGGAGCGAGATATTACAAACATGGGTCTTGAGGGAGTCCTGGACTAGGGGGTGTCCGGATAGCCGGACTATCATCATCGGCCAGACTCCAAGAGTATGAAGATACAAGATTGAAGACTTCGTCCCGTGTCCGGATGGGACTTTCCTTGGCGTGGAAGGCAAGCTTGGCAATACGGATATGTAGATCTCCTACCATTGTAACTGACTCTGTGTAACCCTAGCCCTCTCCGGTGCCTATATAAACCGGAGGGTTTTAGTCCGTAGGATGGACAACCATTACAACAATCATACCATAGGCTAGCTTCTAGGGTTTAGCCTCCTTGAGCTCGTGGTAGATCCACTCTTGTAGTACCCATATCATCAATATCAATCAAGCAGGAGTAGGGTTTTACCTCCGTAGAGAGGGCCCGAACCTGGGTAAAAACATCGTGTCCCTTGTCTCCTGTTACCATCCGCCTAGACGCACAGTTCGGGACCCCCTACCCGAGATCCGCCGGTTTTGACACCGACATTGGTGCTTTCATTGAGAGTTCCTCTGTGTCGTCACCGATAGGCTTGATGGCTCCTTCAATCATCAGCAACGACGCAGTCCAGGGTGAGACTTTTCTCCCCGGACAGATTTTCATGTTCGGCGGCTTTGCACTGCGGGCCAATTCGCTTGGCCATCTGGAGCAGATCGAAAGCTACGCCCCTGGCCATCAGGTCAGATTTGGAGGCCTAAACTTCACAGCTGACATCCGCGGAGACTTGATCTTCGATGGAGTCGCGCCACAGCCGAGCGTGCCGCACTGTCACGATGGGCATGATTTAGCTCTGCTGCCGGACGGTGCCTTGGAGGCCGCACATGAGTCCGCTCTGACCCTTAGTTCGGAGCCGACCGCGCAGATCGAGGACGGGTGGCTAGACACCGCCTCGGGGGGTGCAACCTCTATGGCGATGGAGCCGAATACTGACCTTGTCCCTTGTAAAGCCCGTGACTCCGAGGTGCCGGATTCCTCGCCGGACTCCGAACCTCCTGCGCCCCTACCAATAGAATCCGATTGGGTGCCGATCATGTTGTTCACCGCCGCGGACATCTTTCAGCACTCACCCTTTGGCGACATCCTAATTCGCTAAAGTATCTCTCGTTATCAGGAGAGCCCTGGCCAGGACGGTTGGGATGCGGACGACGAAGAAATTCAAAACCCACCCACCACCCACTTTGTAGCCACTGTCGATGATTTAACCGACATGCTAGACTACGACTCCGAAGACATCGGCGGTATGGACGACGATGCCGGAGACGAGTGCCTACCGGGCACTGGAAAGCCACCTCAACTCATGATATATATATGGTGGACACCCCAAAAGGGAGCGATAACAAGGAACAACGGGACGCGGCGAAGGATAATCCCCCCGAAAAACAACCAAAACGGACAATCAACCCAGCCGTAGAGCAGGGCAAACCAGTGGACGACGAACATGCAACCAAGCAACCATCCGAACAGGATGAATTGGACAATCAACCCATCCTCGGCGAAAACAACAGTCCAGATGATCTCACGCCGGACACACCACCGAAGCATAAGAACCTTCAAAAAGGGCTTGTCGCCACTGCAAGAAGTTTGAAGAAGGAGAAACGGAAGCTCAAAACAGCCGAAGACATACTCAGAATTAGGTGGAGCAAGGTACTCAAGACCGCGGACAAATACGGCAATAGCCACCAAGAAAAGAGCTACCCGAAGCACAAGCTGCTGCCCAAATTCAACGAGGAGGCCGTAGAGCCCCCACAATCAAAAAGCAAAGAGGCCGCCTGGCCGGATAGACGACCAGAGGACAGGCCAAGAGCGGCAAGCGGCGCCGCACACAAGCCGGCACATGACACACATAAAGATCCTCGCAAAAAGGATGGCCCGGTCAGGTCCATTTATGGGCCAAAGAAGAGGGCCCCGGGACGCAACACAACACGTCGAGTGTTCGAAGATAACGGCACACCTAAATACAGGGGCGCCGCACACCCACTATGTTTCACCGATGAGGTGCTGGATCATGAATTTCCAGCGGGATTCAAGCCCGTAAACATAGAGGAATACGACGGAACAACAGACCCCGGAGTCTGGATTGAGGATTACATCCTACACATACATATGGCTAGAGGAGACGATCTCCACGCCATAAAATATCTACCCCTCAAGCTCAAAGGGCCAGCTCGGCATTGGCTTAAAAGCCTCCCAGAAAATACCATTGGAAGTTGGGAAGAGCTCGAGGACGCGTTTAGAGCAAATTTTCAGGGGACTTATGTCCGCCCTCCAGATGAAGACGATTTAAGTCACATAACCCAACAGCCCGGAGAGTCAGCGCGCAAATTTTGGAACAGGTTCCTCACCAAAAAGAACCAAATAGTCGACTGTCCGGACGCCGAAGCCTTAGCAGCTTTTAAACATAACGTCCGAGACGAATGGCTCGCCAGACACCTCGGCCAGGAAAAGCCAAGAACAATGGCCGTGCTAACAAGCCTATTGACCCGCTTTTGCGCGGGGGGAGATAGCTGGCTAGCAAGATGCAGCACCAGTGACCCGAGTACATCCGAGATCAGAGATGGAGATGGAAAATCACGGCGCAGAAAGGATCAGCGCCGAAATAAGGAAAATGGCCCAAAGAACATGGCGGTCAACGCCGGATTGAAAAGCTCGCGGCCGAACAACAAAACACTGCCTCTTAAGGACAACAGTGACGAGCTATCCAAACTAAACAAAATTTTGGATCAGATATGTCAAATCCACAGTACCCCCGGGAATCCTGCAAACCACACCCACCGAGATTGTTGGGTCTTCAAACAGTCCGGCCGACTCAACGCCGAACACAAGGGGCTCGACACGCCAAGCGAGGATGACGACGAACCCCACCAGCAGAGCGCCGGAAAACAAAAGACTTTCCCACAAGAAGTCAAAACAGTAAACTCACTTCATGTGATAATACGGAACAATAGTGCGGCACCCGCTAAAGTACGCGTCGCACGGTCCACCCCAGCGGAATCCCAAGATTGGATGTCAAAACCAATCACTTTCGACAACCTGGATTATTCCAAAAGTATTCGAAACGCAGGATGGACTGCTTTTATATTGGATCCTATAATCGACGGACTATAATTTACACAAGTCCTAATGGATGGCGGCAGCGATTTAAACCTGCTATATCCGGACACAATCCGCAAGTTGGGGATAGACCCTACTAAAATTCGCCATAGCCGCATTTCCTTCAAAGGAGTGACGCCAGGCCCTTACGCCAAGTGCACGGGCTCCTTACTACTAGAAGTTGTGTTCGGATCACCCGACAACTTCCGTCGTGAAAAGCTAATCTTCCATGTCGTCCCATTTAAAAGTAGCCATCAAGCACTATTGGGACGTGAAGCTTTCACCTGCTTTAACGCAATACCGTACTACGCGTCTCTTACACTTAAAATGCCCGGTCCACGCGGCATCATCTCCTTACAAGGTAGCTCAAGACCCCGGACACGGCTAGGCGAGTCCGGCACAAATAAACAAGGGGCTTTCTAGCCGCACACCCCGTCATAAGGGGTTGCGCATCAACAGCGTGCTACACCCGTCCAGGATACAGCACAATGGAGACACAGGCGCAGACGTGCAGTAGGGACCCGTTGCAAGGATTCTTTTCAGATTAAGACCCTGCGTAAACCTTTTTTACTATCTCTTGTTGCTATACATCCCCTGGTTTCTTTCCATAACCAGAGAGGAGGCTGACGTTTTGGCATCAGCCACGTCAGAGGATTTCGCGCGTACCTGGACACTAGGGGCTTAGGGCATTGATCTGCCCGTCATCATAAAGACCGAACACGTCAGGGAGTGTTCGGCGTCTCGAGTTAGGCCTTATATGCATCAGCTCCGAATCATGTCTTTGGTCAAATGTTGGGTTTGCCCGGTTCCTGTGTTTTGCTACCTTACGTTCCGTATCATCGGCTAACGCGGCACCAGGAGCACTACTGCGATTGTGCCCCGGTTCGGCCGGGCGAGCACCTCAGTAGAGAAACCCGAAAACTGACTGTCATGATGTAGCGAGAGACTGGTCAAACACTCGATCGACCTCTGGAATGTTTAGAATTCCTCCGCTTTGACGAAGGACTGCTTCCCAGTCAGGCGCACAAGCGCCCCAAATCCGGAGAGCGCGGTGCCCCTAGGGGCTATATCGTAGCCCCATCTTTGAACTCCTATGGCTAAGTGAAAGTGATAAAGCATTATAGTCCGGTTGCCTCGTTTGCTACGCTACCACCTCCTTCACAGGACCAAGACGTTGGATTAAGTGTGAACATGCGCTATTTTGCAAACACCCCCGCACCATGTGCATGGGGGCTGAAGCCGAAGACTGCCATCTTTCAGGTTATACACAAGTATACATTAACGGCCGCATAGGAGATATTTCAATACTTGAACGCACAAGTATAAAAAGCGCTTATATTACGAATATCGTTTTACAAACCATAAAGATCATTTGAACATGACATTTTTTGAGCACAGCGACTCTATTACACGAGCACCCCGCAGAACTTCCCCAAAATAGTGCTCGGCGGGTAAACGGCTCTCGTCCGAACCCTGGGTTGCAACATCGGTGGCATCCATCTCCGTCCAGTATGTCTTCACACGGGCGAGGGACATCCGTGCACCCTCTATGTAGGCCGACCGCTTCATCGCCTTGATAAGCGGCACCGCCCCAAGGAATTGCTGCAATAAGCCAAAATAACTCTTCGGCTTGAGCCTATCCGGCCAAACATGAGCCACGATATCCATCATGGCAAGTCTGGACAATCTATTCAGCTCGGCCCACTCATCCAACCGATCGGTCAGCGGAAGTGAACACTCCGGACTGTGGAATTGAGACCAAAAAAGCTCTTCCTTCTCGTGATCCTTTTGACTTCGGAAGTGCACAACAGCATCTGCTGCACTCGCCGCTAAATCCATATAAGGATCCTCCTGACCCCACAGCTGGCCAAGATGAGCATACTTCGGATCTGTGAACCTCCTGCGCAGCAGAAAGGGCTTGCCAGCCGCAATATCTCCGGCGTGGCGCAGCTCCTCCTTTATAGCCCTCATTACAGAACGGGCATCCTTGGCTTCGGCGGTGGCCTTCTTCAGGTCTTCTTGCTCCGCTTGGCGTTCTTTTTCAAGAACCTCATAGCGGTCGGTAACATCTTTCAGCTTCACCGCCATTTCGGCCATCTCCTCCCTGCTTCGGCAGTAAGCAGCCCTTTTGGCTTCTAGCTCTTCGGCCGCCTTCGAGGCAGCCGCATCACTCCTTCTGGCCTGCTCCTTGGCTCGAGCAAGCTCTGCTCAAAGGTCCTCCACAGCAGCGGCACCATCTGCATTAAGCACACATATTGTAAGGAGTGAGCATCAGCTCCCTTACTAGGTGACCACGGAGAAACAACCTACCTTGCGACTCGTCAAGTCGTTTATTGACCAGCGCGATGTCCGCATCCGCAACGTCGAGTTGCCGCTTTAGTTCGGCAACTCCATCAGTCCGGCTAGCCACTGGACTATCCGCCACTTGCATAGGAAACGCGAAAATTAATACCTGAGATTATGATCCTCGGCACGCTGTCGTTTTCGACAGCATACCGAGTCTCAGGGGCTACTATCTATACAGGGCGCACTTTATGTGTAAAACTGTCAAAAGGTATGTCATTTTTACGTACCTCAAACCCTACCAGCAAATTCTGACGGCACCATGCAACCCGCCCTCGGCGGATGAAATTCTTTCAATCACCATACTCATTAATGTATGGTGATCTTCTGAGATAGACGCCTTCTCAAGCAGATCCTTCAGCTCCCCCGGCCGTACACCAGTTGGTGCCGACCTCTCCGGCCCTGCCGGACTCAGGGACACCCTCTGTGACGACACCTCAGGGTCGTCCGCCCCGCCTGACGGTGCGGCAGATGGAGGCGTCTCGCTCTCCATCATCTCCGGACGAAGGTCCCCCGAAGACGAGCTCAGCTGAGAAGGACGGAGATCCGAACTACAAGGTAAAAACTTCGGTTATCCTCAGAAGCAAAAATAGGGATGTCCCTTATTACAAAACTCCCCTTTTCCTACTTACGGCTCGCTGGAGGGCTGATTCCTTAGGGGAGATAGTGCGGCTGGGGCCTCCCCAGACGCAGGACCCTCTGGAGAAGATCTCTTCCCCCGCTTCGAGGGCCTTGCCCTCCGGGTTTTCGGAAGCGGTCCTCTTCTCCCCTTGGAAGGAGGGATTCTCGATCCCCCCTTTCTCGAAAGCCTCCTTGGTAGAGGCGGTAGTTTCTCTGTTTTCCCCTTCGCCTTCCTCTAAAGGCGCCACCTCCAGCATCCTGGCCAGCACGGGATCCGGCGCGGTCTCCGGAGGGAGGCCGGACACCGTATCAGTTTCGCTTCCGCTATCCACTCCTATTCGAAGGACGATTGGTTAAAAGGAAAATTCAAGAATGCGCAACCAAACGGTGTGTCCAGACACAGAGCTACTTCCCTGAGCATCCGGGCGATTGCAGCTTAGGCCGGCGTCCTTGGTCAATTCCGGACACACTTCTTGTGATCCGAAGAACAACTTATACATCTCCACGGTGTCGTACCCATGAAGTGTTGAAGAGATCGTGGCCCCTCTGGATTGAATTCCCACAGACGGAGGGGGCGACGTTTGCAGGGTAGAAGACGCCAAATCAGCATAACCTGCATCACTATGACCAAATTGATCTCCCTCTCTTGGAGGTCTCGAATCCGACCCTGCAATAGGGGTACGTCCTTTGACGCCTCCCAGTTGAGCCCTTGGTTGACCCATGACATCAGCCGTTTGGGGGGCCCGAGCGAAAGATGGGCGGCGGCTTCTGCCTGCTGCCCCTGGGAGCGGTAATATAGAACCACTCATGTTGCCACAAGCCGAGATCCTCCTGGAAAGAGCCCTCGGGCCATGGAGCATCGGCCCTCTTGCTTATGACCGCCCCTCCGCACTCTACCTGACGCCCCTCAATCATCTTCGGCTCCACGTAGAAGGTTTTGAGCCACAAACTGAAGTGAGGGGTAGTGCGGAGGAAGGCCTCGCAGACGACGATAAACGATGAGATATGGAGGATGGACTCCGGAGCCAAGTCATGGAATTCCAGCCCGTAATAAAACATGATCCCTCTCACAAAAGGATCCATCGGGAAGCCTAAACCCTGACGGAGGTGGGACACGAACACGACACTCTCGCCGGGCTCGGGAGTAGGAATGACTTTCCCTTTGACAGGCAACCTATGCGAAATCTCGTAGGTCAGGTACCTGGCTTCTCTCAGCTTTAGCACATCCTCTTCCGTGACGGAGGAGGGCACCCACCGGCCCTGTAGGTCAGAGCCGGACATTGTTGAAGGTCCGAGGTGCTCGTATCTGGAGCTCTGGGTGTTGGAACTCGGGGCGAGGGGCGGGTTCGATCGAGGATTGAACAAAAGAAACGAGCCTTGGTCTCATTATAAAGAGGGAGAATACCAAGAGTCGTCCCCGTGACCGTTTGGGACTCACCTTCGATAGAGGAGGCATGGCAACGAGCACGGTTGGGTTACCCACGTCCGTATTGATGGGAATCCCGGAATAAGGGGAACACGATCTCTGCTCCGAGAAGACGTGCCAAGGAAACCGCTTCGCTAAACGCGCTGAGGTGGTATGATAAAAACGATTCGAGTAAAGGCCTGGTAGTGGTGTGACATCATGCCACAAAATACGTCAGCGGATTGAACTTGTGTACATATTATTCTCTCTACAGTGGTATGTGGAATTTATTTTACAGAGCCGGACATTATCTTGGTGTTCACAATCTTCTATGAATTATTCGGAGGAGGAACCCGCCTTGCAATGCCGAAGACAATATGCGCGCCGGACTCGTCGTCATTGAAGCCTGGTTCAGGGGCTACTGAGGGGGTCCTGGACTAGGGGGTGTCTGGATAGCCGGAATATCATCATCGGCCGGACTCCAAGACTATGAAGATACAAGATTGAAGACTTCGTCCCGTGTCCGGATGGGACTTTTCTTGGCGTGGAAGGCAAGCTTGGCAATACGGATATGTAGATCTCCTACCATTGTAACCAACTCTGTGTAACCCTAGCCCTCTCCGGTGCCTATATAAACCGGACGGTTTTAGTCCGTAGGACGGACAACCATTACAACAATCATACCATAGGCTAGCTTCTAGGGTTTAGCCTCCTTGATCTCGTGGTAGATCCACTCTTGTAATACCCATATCGTCAATATCAATCAAGCAGGAGTAGGGTTTTACCTCCATCGAGAGGGCCCGAACCTGGGTAAAAACATCGTGTCCCTTGTCTCCTGTTACCATCCGCCTAGACGCATAGTTCGGGACCCCCTACCCGAGATCCGCCAGTTTTGACACCGACAGGTCTCATGACCCAACATTCAGAGCATACTAGTCAAAGCACAAGCGGAAGCTTAACATGTCTGGGTACAGACATCTATAAATGAAAAAAGGCTGAAAAGCCTGACTATCTACAAGATCCTGCCGAGGGCACAAGATCGTAGCTGAGGTACCAAGCTAAACGTCGAAGTCCATGCGGAACTACTAGCGAGACTAAAGTCTCTCTGCAAAACATAAAATAGGCAAACGTCGTGTATCTCGACAACCTTCAAGCGGAAGCCTGGCGAGGGAGTCGGCCACGACCTGACTAACCACACAAGTCTCTCGTCAAGGTTTATCGCCTATTCGGGTTCCATCCGCAAGGAGATCCGGCCGGGGTGTCGCTCACGGCCCCAAACGATGTGAGCAGGGTTCCCAGGCCCACCATCCGGGTGCCACTTGGTACACCGTGCCACTGTGCCTAGTCTGTCCCAAGCCCACCTGTACCGGGTGCCACTTGGTAGACTACTAACACTACCTACAAACACCAGAAACTAGTTGCAACTCCTGGACAGAGATCAGGTTGATTAATAAGTTGAGAGGGGCTGAGTTACTGGAACCCAATGTGTGGTAGTAACTGTTCATGGATCACAAACACAGAACTCAGTTCCTAAGGACGGCTTCAATGAGATAACCCACCATGTACTCCTACATGGCCTCTCACCGCTACCTTTACCAAATCATGTTCACACACTTAGCTCTCAACAGTAGGATATGTTCACACACCTCCAATTCATCCCCGATGAATCAGATCTGACACAACTCTAAGCAATAGCAGGCATGACAAACAAGCATGAATGAGTAGGCACATCAGGCTCAAACAACTCCTACTCATGCTAGTGGGTTTCATCTATTTACTGTGGCAATGACAGGTCATGCAGAGGATAAAGGGGTTCAGCTACCGCAGCAAGTAACAGTTGAATCGTTGTTGTCCTAATGCAGTAAAAGAGAGCAGGAGCGATAGAGTGGGATTGTATCTGAACGAACAAGGGGGTTTTGCTTGCGTGGCACTTCTGAAGATAATATAGCTCTTCATCAGTGTCATCGATATCATCGTCGGAACCACGTCTACTGAGGGGGAACAATTACCGGCAACAGAGAGGAAACACAATCAATGCAATGCAACATTATGATGCATGATTATGACATGGCAACATGCTGGTGTTTTGGGCTAATGCAACTAGCAACAAAGTTAAAATGAAGTTGGTTTGAACCCTAAGTTCAAATCCAAACTCCATATGTGAAATTCAAATGCCATTTATATGATTTGTCCTAAACAACAGCCATAAGTTGCTCTAAGATGCATGAAAATGGTACAGATGGATAGATTGGATTTTTCTGATCATTTTTCATATATAAATTATTTCATTTGGAGTTACGGTTGATTTTCTATGGATTTTAGAAGTTTGGGGTATTTTCTAAAATTTATAAATCATTTCTGATTTATTTAAAATTCCAGGAAATTATTACTGCGTCAGCCTGACATCAGCATTACGTCAGCAGGGTCAACAGGGCTGCCTCTGACCAAACCTGACCTGTGGGACCCATATGTCAGTGTCTCAGGCTGGGTTGGGTGGATGCCAGGTGGGACCGATCAACGTTGACTTGACCAAAGTCGAAGCTGCCACGTGGGGTCCACACAGTTTAGCACTAATCTAAACAGGAAGTTAGACTAAACTAATTGGGCCCAGGGACCCACATGTCATCGGCGCAGGCACTAACTAAACGAGTTTAGCGCCTAAGCTAATGGCGCCACGTCAGCATCGCCGGACTAAGCGCCGGCGACCACATCTCGCAGCCGAGGCTCGCCGGAGTGGCGCTAGGGGCAGCGGCTGGGTGCGCTGAGGGCACCAGGAGGGAGCCCGTGCTCCCGCGCATCCAGCGGAGGCGGTAGCAGGTCGCGAGGCGGCCTGTAACGGCGGCAGCGGCGAGTTGGGCGGCTGCCGGAGTTCGGTGTCGACGGAATCGACGTCACGGCGCGCGGGAGGACCAGCCGTTTGCACCTACGGGGTCTACGAGAGCTCACGAGCCCAATGGAGGTACGCACGAGACCATTTGGTAACCGGAGCCTCGTCGGCGACGAGTTCGTGCGGCGGCGTGCTTCGGGCATCAATGAAAAATGCGGCTACGGCGAGCTCTAGGCCGCGGGGTTAGGGGAATCGGCGGCTAAGCTCACAGTGATCACGAAGAGGGGCTCGGCTTGCTCGGGGACGGCTTGGTGGCAGTGAATCGGGGCCGGCGATCTTCGGTACCCGTCGGTGAAGACGACGATGATGGCGTCACTGCAGGGCGCCCGGCGTCGTGTGTGTTGACGGAGGCCAGTGGGCACGGCGGCAGTGAGCTGTGCGCTGCGGGTGTGTTCGGGCGGCTGCGGGAGAGAGAGCCAGAGCGGTGGGGAGAAGCCAGAGAGGCGGGGGAGTGGGCGAGGGGGTGTTGGGCGTCTCCAGGCGCGGATAGGCTCGAAGGGGAGGCCGCCAGCACGAAGCAGGAGGTGGAGGCTCGGGCACGGGTGCGTCGACACGCCTCTGCCAGTAGGCAGAGGTTGAAGACAGCAGTGCCCCTGGTGGGCTGGGCCGCCAAGTGGACTGGCCAGGTGGGCTGGGCCAGCACAGGTGAGGCGCAGGTGGGTTTCTCTCTCTCTCTCCTTTATTTTGTTTCAGTTTTCTATTTTATTCCTCTGTTTTGAATTAGTAAAATACTAATTCATTTCATAAAATCCCGGAAATAATTATGGGTGCTTTCTGAATTAATCCAGTGACCCTTAACAATTTTCAACATTTTTGGAGCATGTAAAATTTATATAGCATTTAAATAGCTCCAATTCAAATATGTTTGAATTAATTCAAAGTCCAAATATGTCCTGCAAAAATGTGAACCATTTTTGGTAGATGCTTCCACCTTGATCCAGAAATGATGAACATTTTTAAAGGGCATTTTGAAATCATTGAAGAATATTTTGGTTGAACCTATTTGAATTCCTTTTGATGCTAGGGTTTGAACATCCCCATTTCAAATTTCCATGAAAATTAAACATGATGCAAGCAAGATGCAAACACTAAGCAGCACCAGAAGCTAGGGATGTGACAAGGCACCCTCAGTATCTCCACTAATTTTAATTAATTAATGACACACATGAAGAATTAAAAAGCACAAATCATAAAGTTAACTAACCTCAGGCATCTTGTACTGCTAGAAGAACATCTCAACTCCAACCAATATCAGTCTAGAGCAAAAGACTATCATGCAGGAACCCACATATATAAATTATACAAAATAGGGCACCTTCACCAGATGGAGGATACAACGACTTCCCTAAGACAGATGTTGCAGGACATGTTGGGACCATCTGTTCGTCCATCGGCCAGCCTAATATGAAATCAAGGGCATCCACAAATATATGGCCAAAGAGAAGGACATCTCGCAAGACGCAGGTCAAGAAGATTCGACGGAGGTGGTGCACGGCAAGTGGCGGGGGAGAGCAAGGGAAGAAAGCTTAGATCGATTATCCTTTTTCTGTGATATATGGGGCTTGTTAAAATTCTTGCGTGGAGGACAATCCTTAGCGCTTGACATGAAGAGGTTGATCGATAGAAAAGGGGGCGTGGCCTTTGCCTATTTCAGATCGATATTTTTTTTTTACTTTTCACAGATCGGATGCACAACAGCCTAGGACTCCTAAGAATATTTTTTTGAGGGAAGGACTCCGAAGATATTAATCTTGAGATTGAATTTTTTTTCCTAAAAGAGGTGCAGGTGGGACAACAGCCTAGGACTCTTAGGATACATCATCCCACGGCTGTAGATAATCAATCTTGAGATCCAACGGACAATTTATTTAGTTGTTTAGGATTAACGTGGAGCATCGTATGGTGCCTACAAATATTTGGGCAAAGAGAAGGACATCTCGCAAGATGCAGGTCAAGAAGATTCGACCGAGGTGGTGCACGGCAAGTGGCGGGGAAGAGCAAGGGAAGAAAGCTTAGATCGATTCTCCTTTTTCTATGATATATGGGGCTTGTTAAAATTCTTACGTGGAGGACAATCCTTAGCGCTTGACGTGAAGAGGTTGATCGATATGAAAGGGGGCATGGCCTTTGACTATTTCAGATCGATATTTTTTTTTACTTTTCACAGATCGGATGCACAACAGCCTAGGACTCCTAAGATTTTTTTTTGAGAGAAGGACTCCTACGATATTAATCTTGAGATTGAATTTTTTTTCCTAAAAGAGGTGCAGGTGGGACAACAGCCTAGGACTCTTAGGATACATCATCCCACGGATGTAGATAATCAATCTTGAGATCCAACGGACAATTTGTTTAATTGTTTAGGATTAACGTGGAGCATCGTATGGTGCCTCCAATTAGTAAATATAATATATAAGATATAAGATAAGATGTGAGCGGCGGCGCCGATGTCCATGTACCAATCGCCGCCTCCACCATAGTTGCTCGGTGAAGGAGCGGCATGGAGAGCAGAGAGGAGGGCGGGATTCCAAGCACCGCCATTTGTCCCGCTGCATGCGCCATAGGCCGGAGAACCACCGTAGGGGGCGACACCACCATATGCCGCGTTACCCTCGTAAGTCGCAGCACCACCATATGTCGCGGGACCGGGGGCGGGAGCGGTCAGTAGAGCCTGGTGAGAGCTCAGGCGCGCACCGAGGATGCCTGCAGCAGGAGGGGGGGGATGGGCATGGAATGAGCATGTAGAACACCCGTCTAGGGGTTGTACCCTGACAGCCAGGGTGGGGTAGTAGTTGTGGCGGGCGCGGGAGGGCGCTGCGCCTGGTTGGAGTACCGGGCCCGACCCCCGCAACCCTTCTGCTTGCGGTCACCCCTGGGGGGGAGGCGGGGTAGGAGCAGGGGCACTCGGTGCAGGCGGGGCGGGAGCTGCGCCGTGGCCGGCGGTAAGGCCGACGTGGAGCGTGGTATGCGTCGCCTGCCAGGCGGAGTGGCGAAGGCGTTTCTCCTCCATGCGAAGATACGTGACCGCATTGGCGTACGTCGGCGTGACAAAGGAGAGGTTGGCGGCGGACTGGCCGAGGTCGGGTGGAGGCCTCAAAGGAGGTTGGTGAGGAGGACGGAGTCGTCGATGGTCATGCCGATGTCGCGCAGTTCATCGGCGAGAACCTTCAGCTGCGTGCAGTAGTCATCGATCAAGAGATCGTTTTGCTGCATAGTGAAGAACTCCCCTTGGAGGAAGACACGGCGTTGGAGTTGATTGTCGAGGAAGACATGGTGAGTAAAAGCCACTTGACCAGGCAGGCGTCCACGGCGAGCCACTCGTCATCGTCCTTCATGTCACGGAAGTCAACGCTCCCGTCAACGTGCTCGATGAGACAGTAGGAGCGGAACAGCAACGCGAAGTAGGTGCGCCACGTGTTGTAGGACGGCGAGTCGAGGTCGAGGATGGCGGGTACGTGGTCCTTATGTAGAGCTCGTTGAGACGGTCGGAGGTGAACATGGCGTCGGCGAAGGAGCCAACATCGGAGGGTTCAGCCTTGGAGCGAGACATGGTGGCGGTGGGGAGGAGGGGGTAGCGGTGGATGGCTAGGGTTTAAGTGGTAGTAGAGGAGAGGGGCGGCAGCGACGGCGGTAGATCGGCACTGGCAGCGGCAGTACGGTTTGGGTAGAAAGCGGCAGCGGCTACAGGAGGTAGACGTAGCGGCGGTGGCTTAGGGTTTGTTTGGGAGGAGGAGGCGGCGGCGGCTACAGAGGAGGTACTGGCGGCGGCGCTAGGGTTTGGAGGAGGTGGCGGCGGTGGCTACAGGAAGGAGCGGCGGCTGCGGGGGAGCGGAAGCGAGGAACATCACGGAAAAACTGATACCATGTAGAAAGGTTATGGGATGCAACTCAATTGTATTCCTCGGAGGTGGTCACAATATATACACGAGATGTCTTGCGTGACAAGGAAACTAATCCTATTGTATCTCTAGGAGTCAACTATGCAAGGCTAGAGATTGTAGGAATAGTAATACAAATATGTCACATTCAACAAAGAGGAAGAAGAGGGTGACGACTCCCACCAGAACCTGGCTGTGGAGGTAGGTGGCGATCGGCAGTTGAAATAGGTGGGGCGGGTAGGGGTGGTGGTGGCTGCTTGCACCGGCAGAAGTGGAGCGCGCCGAGGGTGCATGATCCGACAATTTACTGCAGTTTGCAGCAAGCGAGAGTCTCTATTTCTATCTCTTACTCCTCTGTTGTTCCTCTGTTTCTTACTAATAAGAGGAAGGAAAAAATGGTTGTAATCATCCTAGACACTCAGGATTGCTCTTCCATTCAGCTCTTGTATGTAACCGTATGTTTCAATGTGATAGAGGCAAAGGTGTCCCGTCTTTCGATGAGATGATGGATATCGCTTTGGTGGAAGTCAACTTTGACGATCCGACTACGAACGTGCGAGGACGTCGCGCCTTAGCAATCGCTAAACCAACTCCGAGAGGTTATTGACCACGCCGGAGCACAATCAACCTGACCACGAGGGTCTATTTCCTGCGAGCAAACGAAGAACAAGCAAGAAATTATGATTGCAATCTGGATGTTGCGAATATAAGATGAAAGCTTTATTGATCAAGATGGGGTTCTGTGACGCCTTTGTCTGGTTGTTGAACACAAACGAAGTACACGAAGTTGCAGCTATGGCGAACTTTAGTCTAAACAAAACCCAAAGTCTAAACGGTGCCCTAAGGGCTGTATATATGGAGGAAGAGGGGGAATTTCGTGGCCCTTGGTGGAGGGGTCTGAAATCGACCCTATCTCTTGTTTCCCCACACATAAGGACTCTAAAAATAGCCTATAGTTATCTATTTCGAAATTACATGGGCCTGGCCCAATAATAAGGTGACGCAGCACCTAGAATAGCCTCGGGACAAAATTTATAAAGTGGCATCTTGTATATTTTGTCCAAGGCTTCATCCACCCATTATGGTGGCTTCAAAGTCCTGAAATCATCACTGGTAACTCTGTTCTTGTTCCCCTTGCGCATGCCATCATCTCCATGCTTGCTCTTGCTCCAATGTTCATCCTTCTCCAAGCTAGGCCCTTCATTTGTAAGCAAAACAAATGTATCCAATTTAGGCAGCATTCTCATGAACATTATCTCCCCACCTTGCCGCCACCCACCGCCTCCCCTTCCTCCTTCGACCCACCTCACCGCCGGCCCTCCCCCTCCCCCTCCCCTTCTCGCACCTTGCAGCTCCGGTGGCTGGCTATCCACATCATCCATCACTCGCACATACCTCTCGCGCGTCCCATCTATCTCTTCAGGCGGCTCCTCCCTATGCCACTTATGGCGACTGATTCAGGCGACGTCCGGCGAATCCCGCGACCGTGAAGGACAGCTCGAGGGCCCCTCGCCCGGCGGCGCCCTCACATCTGGCGCTCGAGGCAACCAAAGCCCACCTGCGACCCTCCCACATGGCTAGGGTTTCGGGCATCGGCGTCGGTGGCCACGTCATGATCCTCTTGTCCGGTGAGTGCACCCCTCCCCTGGCTTCGTCCCCCCCCCCCATTCTCTAACCTCTACTCTTCTCTTCTCCTGTAGACGTGCAGGGAGGTCTTGCTGCTGCTCGGGATGATGCAGCCATGTAGCTTCCTCCTCCTCTTCCTCTGGTTTCAGATGAGTTTATCCACTCGTCTCTGCTCTGGTTCGTGGCACATCAGGAGCCATTGTTGTTCTGGTGATCTAAGGATTTCCCACAGTTTGGGCCCAAGTGCCTTCTGCCCGAGGTCAATTTGATTTTGCTGTGCTGCTAAACTGTTAATTGATGATTCGATTGAACTGCATGGTTAACCCCTCATGCTACTAGTTATATATTCGAGGACGTAGGGCAGAGTGATTGGAGGTATCCAATGAGGTAATGAGCAAGAAGGCAGTAGGTTTTCGTTTTTGATAAAAAAATTATGTTCTGCTCCTGCAATTTGAGACATAGGCTCTACCGAGAAAGTGCAGCCTACAGATTCGTTTTGGTGGATTTTGATTGCCTGATACTTTTGCTGTCTCTATCTGATGATACCTTGATGCACGTTCTCTGGTCTCCACTTCTTATAAACAATTGTATGAATTAATCTTTGAGAAGTGCAGGTTGATGCAGCGCTTTGAGGCTTGGATGCGGTCCTGGAGGCATAAAATGCACATGATGTTCACAAGCGTGGTGGCAGAAAGGTGCAGATGGATCTAACTAATGCTGCCAAGTAATATACTGACCAGTTCTATGTTAATTTGTTTGATGGATATCCCTGATTTGATTGCAAATAATTGCATGAGCTTTGTGACTAATTTGTTTTCTCACATACGTAAGTAATTGTACTGTTGAAATTTAATACATGCCTCAGCTTGCACTTAGATCTGTTGATCGGTTCCCAATGAGCTCAAAATGGAGAAGCGCCATGGTGTACCATAGCTTGAGGAGATGCATATGTCGTCTTTTTTTTGTGTATTGCTGGAATATGGTTCGCGAACCCGAGCATCATCCTGCTAGGCTCCCTTCCTTTGTTTCTGATCATTTGTTGTGACGATATAATGGAGGAGAACTTTTGTTGAGTAAACTAATACTATTGTTGTCGCTAATCATTTCTGTATTGCTACATGTAGTGTATAATGTGAAGGTGGACAGATCAGCATAATTACTAAGAAAATTTGATGCCTTTCAAAGAGACGGTAGGTATTTTATTGTTTCTTCCTATTTTCTATAATTTAGTTATCTAACTATTCATTGCTTTGATTAGCTCACTAATTTACTAATTAAGATGTTATGGCCATAACAGTGGAGAATGCTTGGATATTTATAATAAATTTTCTTGCACATATCTTAGGTAAATATATAACTGTCAAAATCCACACCATCATATATCGTCAAATCGATGCTCTGTGTGTTTATTTTATATTCAATGTACGTTATTTGCTAAGACTGCCATGTGTTGTTCAAATAGTACAACTTTCCTGATTATTATGTTTTGCTAACACAATGGATATATACATCAGGACAGTCCTCCATTTTGAATTTCATTCAGATGATAAAACCTTTCCATGAAATCTCAATGTAGAAACCTGAATAAAATATTGTTACAGTTGCAATTGATGGTTCCAGAAAATACTAATGTAATCCACACCTTTAGAAAATAGCCACTTGAAGGTTTCAACTATGATTGTTTTCTAGATACATCTATATTTTGCAAATTATGATGAATGTCGTGTAACTTCCAATATATCAGCGGAAGTGCCATAATTTTCTCATTTACACTGACATCAAAGTGGGCAGTCTGTAGACATTTTGTAGCTACATAGAGAGAACATGACTTATTACTATTTTAGTGTTTGTTTCTCGTATCCATTATGCCTTTTGGATCTTTTTAGCTGCACCCTTTTATTTGTGTTTTGCCATTTCAAGCTATTGTGCTACCCCTGAGGTGACAATTTTCTGGGTACAAGAATTCTTATTGGTATCCTGGTTAAGACATATCAGTCCATTTCCATATTGCGACGATACTACATATTGAGAGTAAGTATTAGATTGACTATTTTGATAGAATACACATGTTGGCATATTCCTTCCTTTGAAAGAGAGAAGGCCTGACTTCTTCTAGGTTTTCTTCGTGTAAACAAGTTTTGTGGTACCAATCAACCAAATCAGTTTATCTTAGGTGAGCCATTTATTGTGCCAGGATAAATTGTTCATTCTGCCTGAAGTTTTTCTCCTAGATTTTTATCTATGTTTTCTCTCATCATTCTTGATAATATTGGAATCTCGATGGATAACATGTAGCATCAGGAACATTAGTACACTTAGTAATGCAGGAAAAACAAATATTACATGGGCTTTAACCTTGTACGTGTCTAATATCTTTGCCTTCAGCACTACTTGCATCATGTTAATGCATTGTGTGGTAACAGTTTATTTTGTTAATTTCTTTGTAGATTCAAAAGATATATGGATTTATATGGGTGCGTGACAAGTATACTGCAATGATGATGCTGATGTTTGGGTTCATGATGATGGTGATGGATGCTTTCAGTTTTAGTTAAGTTGTAGGGATGTTGTTCCTGTTGGATGATGTTCCTCGGTTAAGTTTAATTAAGTTGTATGGATGTTGATGGATGCTTTCAATATAAGTTTTGATGGCAAGAATACATTTGGATGATGTCCCTCCTGTAATATCCACTGTTGTAATCTAACTGTTTCATCCAACATATGATATACGATTTCTTTCTGTCATGAGTATATTCTCTTCCTTTTCCTCACTTGATATACATACCATTATGTCGAGCATTAATTTAATTCTTGGCAATACATATATAATAGTAATAACAATAATATGCACATTACATATGTACGAACATGTGAAATGTTGCAAATTCTCTGTTGTCAAGCAATGAGATTTGGAATCTTGTACATTGTGCAGCAACATATAGAAGTGTTGTAAAAATTGATTTTATGCGTTGTGCTCTTGCAACGTCACTTTTACCAACGACAACATAAGTGTTGCATTATTCGCTAGCAACACTGGATAAGGCTACGCATCCCAAACCGTTGGTAAAGACACTAGCAACGCATATATGATCTTTTAGATACGGATAAGAGCGTTGCTATAGGTGGGGTCATATCGTAGTGAAAGTGGCTAAGAAATTTAGTATCACAATCTGAAACAATAGTATTTGGCACACCATGCAAGCGAATAATTTCACGAAAGAACAAATCAGCAACATTAACAACATCATCGCTTTTATGACATGGTATAAAGTGTGCCATTTTCGAGAATCTATCCACGACAACAAATATGCTATCCCTCCCCTTCTTTGTTCTAGGTAAACCTAAAACAAAGTCCATAGATATATCCTCCCAAGGAACACTAGGTACAGGCAAAGGCATATATAAACCATGAGGATTGAGTCGTGACTTAGCTTTTTAACATGTAGTGCAGCGAGCAATAAAACGCTCAACATCCCGTCTCATCTTTGGCCAAAAGAAATGTGTAGCAAGTACGTCCTCCGTCTTCTTCACGCCAAAGTGTCCCATTATTCCTCCTCCATGCGCCTCCTGCAATAACAAAAGACGAACGGAGCTAGCTGGAATGCATAGCTTGTTAGCACAGAACACAAATCCATCATTAACGACGAACTTGTTCCATGTTCTTCCTTCTTTACAATTATGCAATACATCTTTAAAATCAGCATCATGCACATATTGATCTTTGATGGTCTCCAAACCAAATATTTTGAAGTCAAGTTGTGAAAGCATAGTATAGCGACGAGACAATGCATCAGCAATAACATTTTCTTTACCCTTCTTGTGTTTAATGACATAAGGGAAAGTCTCAATGAATTCAACCCATTTAGCATGTCTACGATTCAGTTTAGCTTGACTTTTAATATGTTTCAAAGATTCATGATCAGAATGTATAACAAATCTTTGGGCCATAAATAATGTTGCCATGTTTCTAAAGTCCGAACAAGAGCATATAATTCTTTATCATAAGTAGAATAATTCAGACTAGGCTCACTCAATTTTTCAGAAAAGTATGCAACAGGTTTGCCATCTTGTAATAACACACCTCCTAATCAAATTCCTCCAGCATCACATTCAAGCTCAAAAGTCTTATTAAAATCAGGAAGTTGGAGTAAAGGAGCATGTGTGAACTTATCTTTCAATACCGTGAAAGCTTCTTCCTGTGCAGTACCCCAAATAAAAGGCACATCCTTCTTTGTAAGCTCGTCGAGAGGTGCAGCAATGGTGCTGAAATCTGTCACAAAACGCTTATAGAATCCAGCGAGGTCAAGAAAACTCCTCACTTGTGTGACCGTTTTGGGCTGCGGCCAACTCTCAATAGCTTCAATCTTGGCTTTCTCAACTTCAATGCCCTGTGGAGTAACAACATAGCCAAGAAACGATACTCGGTCGGTGCAAAAGGTGCACTTCCCAAGGTTACCAAACAAACGTGCATCACGTAGAGCAATAAAAACAACACGTAAATGTTCCAAATGTTCTTCCAAAGATCTGCTATAAATCAATATGTCATCAAAGTAAACTACCACAAATCATCCAATGAAAGCACGTAAAACTTCGTTCATTAATCTCATGAAAGTACTAGGTGCATTAGTTAACCCAAAAGGCATGACTAACCACTCATATAATCCAAACTTAGTTTTAAATGTTGTTTTCTATTCATCTCCCAATTTCATACGAATTTGATGGTATCCACTATGCAAATCAACTTTGGAGAATATTGTAGAGCCACTCAATTCATCAAGCATATCATCTAGCCTAGGAATAGGATGACGATAACGAATAGTAATATTATTAATGCCTCTACAATCAACACACATACGTGATGTACCATCCTTTTACGGCACTAGAATAATAGGGACAGCACAAGGACTAAGGGATTCGCGTATATAACCTTTGTCGAGCAGCTCCTGTACTTGACGCATAATCTCCTTCGTCTCCTCTGGATTGGTACGGTATGGTGCACGGTTGGGTAATGATGCACCGGGAATTAAGTCAATCTGATGCTCAATCCCTCGAATGGGAGGTAATCCCGGTGGCACGTCTTGTGGAAAGACGTCAGCAAAATCCTGCAAAATGTTAGTGACAGCAGGAGGCAAAGAGAAAGGCACGTCCTTGAATAAAAATAATGCCTCTTTGCACACAAAAGCATAGCAAACAGATTTGCTGAAATCTAGCTCATCAATATCAGATTTAGTGGCAAGTAAACATGCACTTTTCAATTTAATTTCAGAAGCAACACTAGATGGTTTATTATTAGGCTTCATTTGTTGCTCAAATTCTTTTGCCACAATCTGATTTTCACTCTTATTTTTCTCCTGTTTGCTTTATTAGCTCTATTAATATCATCTTTCAAAATGGAATCAGGAGTCATAGGAAGCAAAGTAATATTTTTATCCTTATGAACAAGAGTATACTGATTGTTTCTACCATGTGGATGTGGATGTGGTCTTGTGGTGAGAGATAGCTTCTCCACCATCTCCATGCTAGCCAAGTTGTTGCAGCTCCCTCCATCTATGATGACTCGCACAGAACGTTCCTCCACAACTCCCTTTGTATGGAACAAATTATGCCTTTGATTTTGCTCAGCTTGTGTAACCTTCACTCTTAAAACACGTTGAGCAACTAAACACTCATACCTGTCAGCATCTTCAGGAGCCATGTATTGCGTCTCATGATAAGAATCATCTCCACCGTGTTCTTCACTTGTAATAAGGGCCAAAGTCTCCTCATCATAGTCACTAGCAGACTCATACCCACCATCCTCAGTAGCAATCATCACACACTGAGATTTGCATTCTCTCGCATAATGACCTCTTCCCTTACAACAACGACAAATAATATCACTTGTGTGCCCTGTTGATGCCATGGACGAAGAAGAGCTCTGTGCAGGCCCGACAGGTGCGCTCTTGGCAGATAGTGGTGGTTGTGCCTGCTTTCTTGCATCACGGCTGGAGGTAGCAGCTGATGGAGGTGCTGGTACAGTGGAAGTAGAGGATGCACGCGGTGTCCATGATGAAAGTGGACCTGCAGAAAAGTTAATTCGCGCCAATGCTTGTCGATCCTGCACTTCACGTTCAGCTTTACAAGCAAGATGGAATAAACGAGTGATATTAGTATACTCCTTATACTCTAGAATGGTCTGAATCTCTCTATTTAATCCACCCATAAAACGTGCAAGCATAGCTTCATTATCCTCAATAATACCACATCTAATCATGCCAATTTGTAATTCCTGATAATATTCTTCTGCAGAATTTTTTCCTTGTCTTAAGCGCTGTAATTTTTGAAGTAATTCACGTTGATAATATGGTGGAACCCAACGAGTACGCATAGCAGTTTTCAAAGCAGCCCAAGTAGCTGGAACAGGATATAATCTACAATGTTCAGACCACCAAACACATGCAAAGCTAGTGAAAGCACAAACAACAGCAGGAACACGTCTCTCCTCAGGATATTGTAAACATGTAAATCGTTGTTCAGTTTCTAACTCCCAAGTAAGATATATATCAGGAACATATCTACCCTCAATCGATGGAATATTCAATTTCATTTTAGGGAGATGGTCATGATCTTGTACCTGAGGTGGTGGTGCAGGCCTACCGTTGCGAATATATACCTGAGGTCGACCTGCTGGGGGTGGTGCTGGTGGCTCCACGTAGTTTTGATTTTGATCAACCTCATCCTCGTAATAGTCCTCCATCTCTGCAGTAACAGCAGGAGCTACAGAAGCACCAAAAGCAGTAGCAGTGGCACCCGAATTTTGTACTGGCTCAATAGGAACACGCTGTGCTCGCCCTACTGTATCACAGCGTAGAACTGGTTGTGGGAGGCGTTTGAGTAATTCATCAAACTTGGCGTCCAACTTGGTGACAATTGACTTCTCAATGTCATCCATCTTCTCCATTGCCTTTCCAAAGCTGGCCATCACGTCTTCCACCTGTTGACCCATCATTTGCTGAAACTTATCATGAAGCTCCTTGTTCGTCATGTTCTCCCAGTCAATCTCGTCGACTTGTGTTCCTGCCATAGTTAGCAGCAATAGAAACAGACAAGAATATGAACCTACAGACTACTAGAATATGGTGGTAGTGGGGTGTCACAAATCCGTCAAGCAAATCTCAAATTCTTACCAATTCTTACCCAGCAGCAGGCGGTGATCGGCATCCGTTGTAGTCAAAACTCTCAGAGCTTGGATAGAGCGATTACCAGGGAGAGTCAAACACACGACGTAGATGTATGTGGAGCTGGGAAGGCTTATAATATGGTAGCAAAAAGGATCAGCAATAATCAATTCAGAGATGCAAAGTTGAATAAACGCTTGACGACGGTACTGTGCTGGTCCTAGGCTAGACTGTGATAGAGACGCGAGCCTAGAACACTAACAAAATCACGACGCTGCACGGAAACAAGGGAGAAGCACACTCTGAAAAAAAAATCACTTTTTTTGCGCTCTTTTTTTTGCGCTCTTTTTTTTCGAAAATCACTATAATGTCGAGTGTCTCAAAACTCTTCCCAAGTCAAGATAACAGGATAGGCACGAAATTTTTTCGACCAATTTTTTTGTTTTTGACTGCCCGGACCCAAAAACTGGAAATCGGTCAAAAAAACTTTCTATAACGGCGACTATCTCAATACGCTTAGAAACGCGTAAAAATAGGATAGCCAGAAAACTTTTTGTCAAGTGCGTTTTTGAAAAAAATTGGGCCTAGACGGAGGGTGGTTTCCGGACTCTTTTTTTTCGAAACCACTCAGGCAAGGAAACACGAATCGGAAATTAGATGGATCTCGAAAACAAACCTAATATGCAAGGAACTCGGATTAGTGGTGGATATATATGGTGGTATATGGTAGTGGTGGTGGTATATGGCAGCGGTGGTGGTAGCGGTGGTAGTATATGGATATGGATCGGTGGTGGTATATGGATACGGATTGGTGGTGGTATATGGATACGGATTCGGAGCGGTGGTGGTAGGTGGCAGGGGCGATGATGATGGTGCGGTGGCGGCGTGACAACTTATGACCAGAACTCAAAACTCTAAAACACTAGACGCTAAGACCAGCAATTAGACACGACGATGCAACCGCAAATTCAACAAAGCAAAACCCTAGAAAGATTATGCAAAGGCTCGGATTGGTTCAGATATGATGAACTAACCCTAATTTTTTTTGTGGCTTTTTCGTGGACTATAGGTATGAAGAACAGACTCGATCTAAACTACGAAAAACTGTAAAATCTCACCGAGCAACCTGGAAATCTGATACCACTTGATAGAGGCAAAGGTGTCCCGTCTTTCGATGAGATGATGGATATCGCTTTGGTGGAAGTCGACTTTGATGATCCGACTACGAACGTGCGAGGACGTCGCGCCTTAGCAATCGCTAAACCAACTTCGAGAGGTTATTGACCACGCCGGAGCACAACCAACCTGACCACGAGGGTCTATTTCCTACGAGCAAATGAAGAACAAGCAAGAAACTGAGATTGCAATCTGGATATTGCGAATATAAGATGAAAGCTTTATTGATCAAGGTGGGGTTCTGTGACGCCTTTGTCTGGTCGTTGAACACAAACGAAGTACGCGAAGTTGCAGCTATGGCGAACTTTAGTCTAAACAAAACCTAAAGTCCAAACGGTGCCCTAAGGGCTGTATATATGGAGGAAGAGGGGGAATTTCGTGGCCCTTGGTGGAGGGGTCTGAAATCAACCCTATCTCTTGTTTCCCCACACATACGGACTCTAAAAATATCCTATAGTTATCTATTTTGAAATTACATGGGCCTGGCCCAATAATAAGGTGACGCAACACCTAGAATAGCCTCGGGACAAAATTTATAAAGTGGCATCTTGTATATTTCGTCCAAGGCTTCATGCACCCATTATGGTGGCTTCAAAGTCCTGAAATCATCACTGGTAACTCTGTTCTTGTTCCCCTTGCGCATGCCATCATCTCCATGCTTGCTTTTGCTCCAATGTTCATCCTTCTCTAAGCTAGGCCCTTCATTTGTAAGCAACACAAATGTATCCAATTTAGGCAGCATCATATTCTCATGAACATTAGAATCATTACCAAGAAACAAAAGTACCTGGTAATTTAATTGGCGTGCGCAACTCTAGTAATTGGTCCAGTATGTATATCAGCAGGGGCTGTGGGTGTAACAATGGTATTGATGTCCTCATCACAATGAGACCGGCATTCCCTTTGCTAAGTCGACATACTCGTTGTTGGGAGGGAACACACATTAGAACAGCAAAACCTGCCTGTATGAAATTTTGCTGCATTCAGGCTGAAGAAGCAAGACATTTCTCTTTCTCTTTTTTCATAAAAGGAGGATTACCACAGCCTCTGGGCGATGCATGCAATCATTTTATTAATTATTCACACCGACCTTACAAAGTAGTACAACGAGTAGTCTGAAGCCATCATCTTAGCAACAACTATCATTACTCCTGTACCACTTGATGAAGAGGTGTCGATAGTCTGAGCCTAATACCAAACAGACATCACACTAAAGCCTAACGTCTAATGCCGGAGGCCCCAACCAAGCCACATGCTGGGTTTGGGGTACAAACCGGTCCGACGCACTCTCATGTGTCGTTGCTGCCGTCTTCCACCAATCCATCTTCAGAGTAGAAACTAACGCATTGATCATGCGAGGGCTCTCTGCCAACGGCACCACCATTGTTAGAATAAAACCGAGGCATACCGTTGATCATCGGAGGACTAAGCAATCACATGAGCACGACTCCGAGATTTGTTAACGAGGTTCACCGATGTGGCTACATCCCCGGGGCCTGACTATGGGCGCTCCGCCCCATGATACCGCGACAATACCGCACACCGGCCACCCGGGCGCCGGCACACGCCGCCGGCTCCCCCTTGCGCGCTTGTGCGATTATGTTGGCATGGGTTACATCGTGTGTCTATCCCCGCTATATATGAGATGCATAGGATACAAGTGTCCTACTAGGACACGACTCCACACCTATGTAAACACAATACAATTCAGAGTCCAACTGTAACCTACCTTGTACACAATATTCGACAAAATTCCAGCAAACTCCACCTTGGCGAATATTCTCCACCACCTTGAATTTGACCATGCGTCAAACTTCCATGTACATTGGAGTTGAGCTTATCCCATGAGCACTGCTGTTACTCCAAAGACTCCGTATGACTCCACCTGCAACTTGTAGTCCATTCTTCTCTTGACCACAGTCAACACACCTGAACTCAACATCACCGCTCCTTTCTTGACCGCCTGTCTAGAACTTGAAAGAATTTCACCATTGCTTGTAGTCATCCCGAGTCAAATACGCAGTTGTCTCACCACATGTATGACCACCAGAGCCCTGGCCCATCTCTATGCCCCGTGCATATGGCACGCCTCGCCGCTATTACCGTGTCGAGCCTCCGCTGTCCCGGTCGACTCTCAAGGGTCACGAACCCACACCACTCAACCCCGACTGCAGAGTACCACCGATCATCGCCGACCGATGACGAGTTTCACGTTTCCAGCAGACTACTGGGCTCCAGTCCGAACTGCATGTCACTTGCTTTTTTCCGCTGAATAGGCTTCGATTCTCTGGATCCTTACATCATAGCCCCTCAATCTAGCTCCACCTTCAACATGTATCCATGGTAGATGATCAGTCCACCCTCACGCCCCATCGACATGAAGCTTCGTGTATACACCACCTTGAATCAATCCCACGCCATAGTCTTGTTGAAGCCGCACAAGCCTCGGGCATGTGCACCACGTGTTGCCACGCCCAGAAGTCGGTCACCATCAGCATCACGCTCCTATGTAGTCGTCGCTGATCCAACACCTTCTCCTGTACCAACCGACTCATGTCGACCCGTCAGACTGCCTAGTCAGACCAGCCGAACTCGTCCGGCTACATGACACGCTCGAGGCTCCCAAATCGCCTTCCGCGAATTTACATCCATCACATGATAATTCCATCTTAACTGACATGACTTCTCGCAACGTCTTCAAGTATCCTCATTGTGCCCACAAATATTTCACCCTTGTCTGCCATAACCCAAGGTTTTCAGTTCCGTGAACTTCTCCACCTCAAACCTGGTACCCATTGACGTCTTGGTTCTTTGTACGGCTGACCCTGCGAAAATTTATCCAAGCTTTCCACGTGATGCCCCAAGCACACGAACAGCCTCCGCGTACTAATAGCAATTCCAATCAAAAAACCTTTGATCTTCACGTGGCGTGGCTCCCGTGGCTCAACTCTAGTGCTAGCTTAGCCTTTTGCCTTGCCGACGCCTACGCAAGTAGTGCTCCTGATAGATACATATCGCTTGACGCAAGTTTCCCTTACGCTAGACTGATTTGCCTGCCTGTCTGTGTCAGTACTATGGAGACTCGGTCTCCACTTTTTTGTTCTCTTCAAACAAACCTCGGGCACGCTCATGCCTGCGTGGCATGGGACAACATCATCGAGCCAGCTCCGCCACTCCACATCCCGCTGGGCCTTTGCCTGGACCAGCTGCCCCCGGCTGCTGCTCGCACAAGTCCCACGCATCGCACGCAACTCGCCGAGATCGTATCGATCTGACACTTGCATAGCTCAGTGCCACCTGTACGCTCGCCCGATGAATCCACCCGATCAATCGCCGCAGGTCTGCTGCCGCCGATGCTTTCGACTCGGAAAACGTTTCACGCCAGCGCACCGGCCGAAACGTTCAGCTGGTCGCGTAGCTCGCGTTCGATCCACCTGGATCCAGCATCGTCTGTTGAGCGTCTTCCTTCTAGTTTCTTTTCTTTTGCCTTATCTTCTTCTTCCTTCCACCATTGACCTCCCTCCTCGACTCGTCCTTTGAGACCCCCCCCCCCCCCCGCCCCCGTGACCTCAGGCGCTAGCCGGCGAGCGCTGCGGCTTCTCCGGCGAGGCCTGCATCAACGGACCCCATCTGATCCTTTTTTGCATCACTCTCCTATGGCTCGCCGGCCTTTTTCTTCCTGCTTCCCGACGCCACAAAGAAGAGAGATGGACCAGGGAAGGCGGGACAGAGGAGGAAGCACGCCGGGGAAGCTGAAACGGATGGATGGAAAAGCTACATCGGGCTACGCAGAAGCTACAACCGGCAGGCGGAGGAGCTGCAAACAGCAGGAGCGACGGGGTGGGTGAACCATGACCAGCATGTGAGATTGCTGCACGAGGCCCTGCTGATGATGGAGTCGCCAATGCTACAAGCACGTACCACAAAAGCTACAACCAGCTTGCAAATATGCTACGACTCGTGCTCACCGGCTATAACCGGCAAAGTGTGTCGACAAATGCTACAACCGTTCACCAAAATAGCTACAACCATGTTCGTTAGAGTTGCAACCCGAGTCCGCCGGAGTTCGCCGTAGTTTTAGGCGGGCAACCTCGTGCTACAACCGTATGTCGCAGGAGATAAAATTAGTTCACGGAGATGCTACAACCACGTACACCAGAGCTGCAAACCGGTGTGGCGTCGTCGACTAATGCTACAACTGTTTTCACGATGAGTATGCGGACGCAACGCCGGCGACAATGTAATTTTTAGCTACAACCGGCGTTTTGTGCAAGCTACAACCTGCGTCCGTGGAAGCTACAAGAGGCCATGATGAGCTGCGGCCGGCAGTCATAATTGCTACAACCGGTTACAATGGAGCAACGACGACCATGCTACAACCTGCGAGTTAATTTGCTGGAACCAGCAGCACATTTTGCTGCATAGGAGGGCAGAAGGTGCAGAACCACACGGGGCACCAACGTGGCAACCGCTGAGGCGGGGAGCTGCTCCGGTGAGTGGCGACGAGCTCCTCCGGAGAGCGGCGACGGCACAGCGAGCCAGCGTGCGGAGCTGCAAGCAGGAGGCCAGGGGGAGTAAGGGGCGACGAGGCACTACTGCATATTTCTGCATCGGGAGGAAGAAGGCACTACTGCTCGATTGAACGCTACACTGGAAGGATCGGAAGGCGGGGGCCGACCGGCCCAAAGTTTTGGGCCGGCGCGCTGGCGCCCAGTGCTGCCCTTTCGACTCCCATCTATCAATCCGATCCCGTCGAGAACTTCGCCAGCTTCCGATTGCTTGTTTTCCAATCTTGTCGAGAACAACGCCACTGCCGGCTACAATCTCAGACTCGATACTTCCTGTAAATCAATGCGATCTGCAGCCTCTAACCAACCTTGCTCATGATACCACTTGTTAGAATAAATTCGAGGCATACCGTTGATCATCCGAGGACCAAGCAATCACACAAGCACGACACCGAGATTTGGTATCAAGGTTCACCGATATGGCTACGTCCCCGGGGCCTGACTATAGGCGCTCCTCCCCATGACACCGTCACAATACCGCACACCGGCCACCCGTGTGCCGGTACATGCCGTCGGCTCCCCCTTTGTGAGTGTGTGCTATTATGTTGGCATAGGTTACGTCGTATGTCTACTCCCGCCATATATGAGAGGCCTAGGATACCAGTGTCCTACTAGGACACGACTCCATATCCTATATAAACACAATACTACTCAGAGTCCAACTGCAACCTACCTGTAATTTTTCTAGAAAAACTTCTATGTTTTCAAGTCAATTTTTTTATGGCCAACGCTAGGCGCCGGTCGACCGGCCCAAAGTTTGCTCGGTAACCACGTGCGCGTTACGCCATATGTCGTTAGACTTCCTAATCGTCTCTTTGGTCTGATTCTTTGATTTGAATGCACGCATATCAATGCTACCCTGGTGCAGCTCGCAGGCCAAATGTATCGACCGCTCGCACAACACTGGCGGCTCCTCATGTTCGATTTAGAACGCTAGATCAAAAACTCGTAGTAGTATATGCTTTGGATGCAAAACTAACTTGCAAGCAGGCAGACAAACAACTTAATTGATTTACAGTAGCCAACGGTCAAAGAGCCATGTATGAAACTTTTTTAGGGAGAAGGTGTCGGCCCAGCCCAAGAAAAGGCTCGAACCTACCTAACCCGGCTTTGAATTAACAAAGTCATCAACCGTCCAGGATTACACGGAGTAGATACAAAGTAAAGAAATAGAAAACAACAAAGATACAGAGAGCTGTAGCAGCTTACAACCAAGTAGTGAAACCCGCAAACACAAGATAGTAATAGGATTCTAGCCAGGATCACCAAGGTCACACGCCAAGAGTAGCAGCCACACCAACAGCAGGGTGTGGGGTAGCACGAACCAGCATCGACAGCCAACATCTCCTCACTTACTCCTGCAGAACATGCCAAGATCGACAAGCCAAATGCTTCTACCACCGAAGAAGACCACTATCTTCTCGCCCTGGCTCGAAGGATGCCGCACAGTCGAAAGGCAGAGAGCTCGCCATAGAGCCGAATGGACACTATCGGCTGGCAGCTCGACCAAGAGGGAGCAGAGCACCACCTCCGCTGGGTTGCCACAGCCTCACAACCACCTGATGATAATCACACATCCAGACGCAAGATGAAGAATGCCAGCATAAGACGAAGACCGCGCGGAGAAGATGAAGAACAAAGAACATATCGCCAACACCTTGCCCTCAGCAAGAAGAGAAGCACCATCCACACCACCCCGAACCCCAGACGATGCCTCTAGGGAGGTAATGCCATCGACATGCCGCCGCCGTACACAAGGGGAACCAGGGCTTTCGCCCAAGCAGGAGTGAGGAAGAAGGAGGCAAAAGGGGATCTCGACGAGGCCACCAAGAAGGGGACTGACTCCAAGATAATGGAGACGGCCTCGCCGTGGCCACCAAAGGCCAAGGGTTTTCCCTGGTCCCACACTCCATGCCCAACCAACCGGACCCGAGAGCAGGAGCCATCGTCACGAAGCTGCCATGGCCGGATCATACCGGTGGGTGCATCCACGAGCAGAGGACATCGATCTTCACCGGAGCCTGCACACGAGCCACATCACTGTCGCTTGTGGCGATGTGCCATTTTAATGAGACGATGATGCCTTCATCTTTGCAAGTACATGGTAAGTTGTTGAAAGTTTGTAGGCTCTGAGATGAAAAGTATTTCACATCCCTTGCTATCATGTTGATGTTCTTTAGGGTCTCTAGGATGACAGTTTTCATAGATAACGGTATTGTCAGGGCTGGCCCTGGGCCATGAAAAAGGTGCGACGGCCTCGGGCCCATCTTAAATAAGGCCTAATATATCTATATGCTTAAATAAATTATGAAAAATAATTAGTAGAACATAAAATCAACATCGACAGGGGCAAATGCCCCCCCCCCCCTCCCCGGCGCAGTTTACATGGACAGGGGGTATCTTGATATCTTTGTCAACACAATAACAAAGATCCGTATGAGAAAGCAGACAAAGGCCGTGTCCCTCAAAAAAGAAAGTAGACAAAGACATCTAAACCTATAAGGTTCCGGGACAACTTGTTCCCACGAAGCTTCCCCGCTGTCATGCATTCCTTGTCGTTCGGTCTTAGTAAGTCCGAGCCTTTGACTTCGTTTGAGGCGTTGGATGTTCGCTGCTTGTTTCACTGCTGGTTTTTACTACGTGATGACTTCAAATGGCCAATGATTGGTGGGCTCTTGCAGCGCGTGTGTTGGCTGGGCGAGCCTATTCCAGGTGCGGGTTCTCCCTTTCTCTGTGTGGCGCGTGCGCATCATGCCGTCTGCGGGAGCATGGGGCAGGCCTCGCCCACACGCCACACCCCTCCTCTCACCTCGATCTCTCTCCCTTGTCAGCCGCCATAACCATAAGGATCATGGTTGAGACAACTCCGCTGAGCCCATATGGTATTTTCCACAACAAAACAAGAATAGGCTGCGACTACAATTGTAGCCGTAGGAATGGTATGGCTGCAATCTTGCTCCTCTCTATCTCAAGCAACAACAGTAAGGCATAGATGAATAAAAAACATCATACCAAGGGCCACCCATACTAGCATCAGGTTTGTGTGTACGGATGCACTGTAAATTGCCATTAGATGTTCCACGTATACACGTCTAATGGATATAGCTGAAGCAAAGGCATCTTCAACGCTGACCCGCAAATTTGCTTTGATGTCCGTCCGCTAACAGGGGGACTAGTCCGTGGACATGTATGTCGGAGCCGGCAATTCAACATCGCCCACATATATTTCAAACACTTTTGCAACAAACCAGATGAAATTCACACAAACACAACGGATTTCATACAAACTGAATGCAAATATTTACATTTTGGATATATTTTAACTAAAAAGGGGTAAACTATGTGCACGTCCAGCCGCGTGGAGCTTCATTCCCACAACACTAATCTACGGCTGACCGCAGAGGATCCCTTTGTCTTCCCCATGTCTGGCAGACTGCTCATCAAACTACCAAGAACCCCAGAGGTATATTCTTCCCGCATATCTCCCATATGTCTGGCCGTGCTACTCATCGGAGTGGCAAAGGCGGTGCTTCAACCGAAGGGGAAGGGGGGCTCCTGCGCTTCTGTGAAACTGAGGCGGGGTTCGATGATGGTCTACCCTAAACCGGGTAAGTCACCAGCTATGCAGCTCAGCGACGCGCCAGCGGCGGCCTTCCTAAGAACCAAGCGGCGGCGGCCTTCCATGTTCTACTTTTCCTCTATGTTGGTTGCAGGCGAGGACGCATTGGCTACTAGCTCGTCAATCTTCACGTAGCCGCCTTCTTTCTCCATCGACCGACCGCAGTTCTGCTAACGTTGACGACGGATAGCACGTCGTCTGGCATTGTCTATGGCCGCCAGAATGCCCGTTCGGCCATGCTCCATCGCGTGCCTGCCTAGAGCAACTCGCCACCTCTTGGCGAGCTGGCTTGGGGTGGCGAGTTGCTGAACCATGTGCCGGCTTGGAGCAGCAACTTGCTCCATCGGGCTAGGCGAGGGAGGTGGAGCAGGGAGTTGCCTGCCACTTATCCGACAGGCATGGCGGACCACCTAGACGACTTTTATATCGAAGAACTGCTCTTCCTACTCGCTGGATGCCATGGACGGTGTAGAGAAAATGGTGCAACTAGAGATGGGGAGCGCAGTTGTGGTGAGATTCTTGCCCGACGTCTGGCCTCATTTTTGTAGCAGGCTGATAGGAGGAGTCTGTCCGCGTTGTGTTTAATGTCGACCCGCTCGTGAACTGTGTGTGACCGGACTAGGTTTCTTGGCACACACACGGGTTTAATGGAGGCGTTTGAATGTGGCGAGGAGGCGTGTTCCACCAGGCGTGCAACGGGCCGGCGGCACCCTCAGCCGGCGTGTCGCTTCAATGCCAGAGCCAATGAGAGATCGCGTCTGCTCTAGGCTGACTTCAATGTGAAGTGGCCGCTCTACAAAGGCATAATGCGGGCAGCTGGCGCCGGCCAGGAAAGCGCGCAGGCAAGGGAGGAGTTTCTGGGTGGGCCAGAGTGGTCAGAAGCGGGCATGACTACTGTCCGGACGGCCGCAAAGTCCATAGTTTGTCTCCAGTTATGGGAGAAAATGCGTCCGGACCGTCGAGTGTACTGAGACTGGTCCGCATGACCCAACACGTCCGGGTCACACACTCCGGACGCTTGCGGACCGATACAAACCTAGCCTCCCTCCTTGCTTCTGCCCATGGAGCCGCCGGCTACCCACCAGTGGCATGGCAGTATACGTCGAGGGCATTTTAGAGAGATGGGGAGAGAGAAGCCTCACAAGCCTGAGTGATAAGTCAAAATAAAATCAAATACCCTGAAATCAAGCACAAGTCGATCCAGTTGGTAAACGCATTTGTACATTACCCTAATTACTTGGCTAGCATGGCTAGCTAGTAAAACAGTTTCATTGTTTGTAGGTGGGTTGGTAGGCAATCCAGATTAAGAACTACGAACACATAAAAGAGATCTTTCCCTCTTACCAGATCTTTCGCTTGTACCTGCCGGCTGCACCAGCCACACATCGCCGCTCCAATTCCCAGAGCCGTCGAAATAAATGGTTACATTTCTTGACATGTTTGGGCACATTGACCGTAGCTTCTCCTCAATGTCGATGGTATTTTCGAGCAACCAATTACAACCACCACTACACGTTGAGACCGTTGGGAGGTGTAGCCACACGTATATCTTGAACCCCTCCATGGCGAGTAGTTTCGGCAGCTTTCGGTCTGGTGATGTCGCCAACCAGAGCCTCCATACATGGTTATTGGTAAGCAGGAGCTCTAGCAATCCAGGTGTCCTTGCGACCATGTTGTAAGTGAGGGTATGGTCGTTGTTGTCTGCTAGCCAGTGGATGACGCCACCACGGAGGCCACCACGGGATGTCTTCGGTATATACTTGCGATTGAGCTTGGCCATCCGACGTAACATGAACGATGAGAGGTGGTCCGGGCAGAAGGACGCGGCAGTGGGCGTAGCAGGGTGCACCAAGGTTTCCTGCCGTTTGCTGTGTAATGCACTGGATGAACGGCGGGGTGAGGTTGTCTTGCTAAAGAAGCTTGCAGGTAGCTGAGCAGGGGACGATTGTGGAGAAGTCGGAGCGAGCCACGATCTCAAGCAGGAGATTGGTTGGGAGCGTGACCACAGTCGTGGTCGCCCGCACTGGTGCTTGTAAGTTGTTACGTCGGCGTGTCCGTGGCGCCATGTGCTTCCTGTCCACGATCGAGTACATATCCTATTATCCATGGTGGCTACCTGCCCGACCTTATATTATACTCCCTCCGTCTCAAAATTCTTATTTTAGATTTGCTAGATATAGATGTATCTAGCACTCAAACTTGACTTGATACATCCGTATTTAGATAAATTTAAGATAAGAATTTTGGAACGGAGGGGGTATATATGAAAGCAAACAGGAAAAGAAGGAAAGATCACGAGCGTGTTTATTTGAGTTGGACTAGCTAAGAAAAGAAACTATCGATGGAAAACAAAGATGTGTATGCGTACGTACCCGATGCATCTTCCTTGGAGCCTGCACAACGCAACTAGTAGTAGTGTAGTCCTTTGATTTGCCCTTTGATTGTCTCAATGACAGTGGCCCCGGGCCCCACCTGGTAGCCTCTCAGGGGGGGGGGGGGGGGCAAATGATCCAATGGAGAAGTAAAGTGGGGCAAAAGATCCAATTTGGGTCTCCTCAATTATCGAGAGTCATTCTCCTCATCTGAATGCATCTCCTCTTCATCATCAAACTCCTCTTCTTCAGAATCAAATTCTTCTTCTTCATAAAGTTGTCTTGGTCTCGCACTTCTACGTGGCTCGAGCAGTTCATCGCCTCCCATTGCTTCTCTAATGCCACTCCCTGGAATCGCTGTACTATTCATCTCCTCCTCATATTTATCCATATAGATGACTTCTGCATAATCATCTCCGCCCTCAAAAAGAAAACCTTGAGCTTCAGTAGTTTCAGCGGATAAGAGGACATCAGTGATCTTCTTCTCCTTGATCATTTGTTTCTTTGCCATCATTCTCGAGTTGAATTGTATGAACAGAAGAGATTTTAGACGTTCTGTAGTTAGCCTATTTCTTTTCTTTGTATGTATCTACAACAGGAAAAAACATAAGGATTAAGAACAGGGAATGTTTTGACATGTGACGGACTAATCAAGCTAGATGTGAGATTAGAGAGTCAGGAGACTAACATTTTCGAAGGTACTCCAATTCCTTTCACAGACTGGAGAACTTGATGTCAATGAGAGGATTCTCACAGCCATCCTTTGTAGAGCTGGTGCTTCAGTTCCATAGAGCCTCCACCAAGATGCTATGAATTAAAGCACAGAATCAAGTTAACAATGTATTGCATAAATTCTGAATATATATTGAATAAATTAGACTTCACAAAATCAGAATGCATACCTGCATTATAATCAAAATTTTGACAACTCCTCGCAAGCTTCTTTGCAAATGATCCTTCTTTAATTCAAAATTAACAGCTTGATCTTGTTTGTCATCATCACCATAATAAAAGGTCTCCACACAGCTAATGAACCCTTCGGCATTAAACTACAATTAGGCAAAAATTGTGAGCCTTCTTAATCTCATACCTGAAGCTACAAGGCCGTTGTTATCATCAACCATTGCTGCTGTATGTGTGTATATTGGTATTCAACCTCAATTCCTCACAATTTGTAAATCAAGCACATACCAGTAGCAGCCTCGTTGATGGTCTTTGTCACCGTCTGCTCCCACGAGGTCATCACGAGGCAGCCGCTGCTCCTTCCCATCATCCATCGTCTCCATCTTTCTCGGGCCCACGGGCTCGAGCAGGATGCCAACGACGGCCAGAGGGGCGGCGACGCGCATGACGGTAGGGGGAAGGAAGAACACGGGCGGCGGTGCTCCCTCCTGGAGGAGGGAGGAGCAGGGGCGGTGGCATGTGCGCCGGGAGGAGGCCGTGAGGGCATGGGCGGCTGGGAGCGAGGGAGGAGGTGGGGGCGGGGCGGCGCCGGGATCCAGGGAGGTTGGGGGTCGGGCGGCGCCGGGAGTGAGGGAGAAGGTGGGGGCAGGGCGAGCCAGGATCCGGGGAGGAGATGGGGCGGTCGCGGGAGAGGAGGTCGGGGGCTGGCGGCGAAGGGATCTGGAGGAATCGCTAGGTCAGGTGGAACGGCTGGGAATCGCTAGGTTTTTTTTGCGGGAGGGTTGCGAGTTAACGGAGGTGGGAGGATGACGAAAAAAACCAGAGGTGGGAGGATGACGAAAAAAACCTAGCGAAATTAAACCGCGCAGACTATTCACCAAGTCGTCCATTAGGAGTAGAGATATAACAACAGCGTTTGTTTGCTTGGGCCGCGCTATTGTTACATGGGCCGCAGGGCAGAATCAGTAGCCCACTTAACTGTAGTGTTTGTTCTCAAAGGGCGCTACATCTGGTGGGCTTAGCAGTAGCGTGGTGCTCCAGCCAGCGCTACTACTATAGCTAGAGAAAGCCAGCCCGATCGATCCCCCTCACCCCCCCTCCTCTCACAATCGATCCCCTTCGCCTGACGACGACGCCGCCGCGGTTAGGGTTCGTCCCTGGCCGCCTCACCCCCGTCATACGGTGCCGTGCGCCGCCACCACGTGCGGTCGCCTCTCGCCTCCTCCGACGCTCCAGCCCCGTAATTCCCCCTGTTGATCTCCTCCTCCCTGCGCGCTCCACAGTAGCTCCTCTCGATCTCTCAGTTAGGGTTAGTCGTAGGGGCTGCAATCGATTTGCCGCGGTGGCTCGCCATGTTGTTTCTCAAATTAACCCTAATGAATATTGATGGTCAGATGGGTTAGTGTTCGATTTGGTTAACAAATGTAGATTTTTTTGAGGTGATGTTCATGGCCAAAAAGTATGGGCTTGGCCACTAGGTCTTGTTCATGTGAGAGACAAAGCTACAAGCGCATGTTCCTATCATAGAAAAATAGTTAATTTGTAAGTGCTATACTTAGAAATCATCAAGATTTAGGATTACTGATATGAGAAGGGGGTAGTTTATTTATTGTGCTTTGTTGTGATTAACGAAGATGAGATGAGATCAAAGTATTTTTATGTTTTTCCATATATTTGTTTGTTACATCTCTAGATTATTGATCTACTAGTATTGTTTAACCTTGTGTTTAGTGCAAATTTCATGCTGATAGCGACGCTTCATCTGAAGAGTTGGGGATATTAGTTTACTAGATTGCTAGCTTTCTTGGTATGCTTCGTTGGCAATTTGTTTACAGGATTCTAATTTTGTTTGAGTCCACGACAGAATAAGTTTGACGAGGATTTGAGGTGCGCATGAAACTCTTGTGTTTTATCATACAATCACTCTACTTTTGCAATTTGTGGTTGTTGGACTGAACTTTATGTTTACTTTTTAGTTGTTATTTTGCTTGCCATGTGAACTCTAGCTATGAAAACTTTATGTTTACTTTTTGGATCGTTAATCCTTTAATCATATTGCTTTAGGGAAACGGCGCCACCACCACCACCACCACCATGTCGACGGTGCAAGTCAAGGTGCGCCAACAGCCTTGCAACTGGCACGCTGTTTGGCATCTACTTCGAGTCTAGTTTTCTTCATGCGACGGTAATAAATTATATGAAACTAGTAACTACTGTTTTGTTTTTAGTTTTATTGGCATTAATGCATCGTGTATATATCATTTTGCTTTTTGTACACAGATCGTCACATGCAATGTGAGGTCACAATTCAACAATCTGACTGGAGACTCTGTGACATTTGAGGCTCCTAGGGGCCCCTACACTATGGAGATCGAGAAAGGACGAAAGATGACGCGGGTGGGAGGAGATGGATGGGTCTGTTTCATCAACAACATGCGTATCACCGGTGGTGAGTTGATCAGCTTCTCCTTCAGAGCTGAAAGACCCAAGCTGGCCGTGATTTATATCAACAAAGCAGAAGATTATGAGGATGATGAGGATGATGACGACCCACTCGGTGATGCCATCGTAGCACAAAGAATGAAGTTGAGCAAGGAGGAGGTGTGCAACCTATGGGACATCATTCCGCCACGTGCTGACTTTGTCGGGGTGCCATTCGTGACCCGCCTGACAAGTACCATGTTTGATCGGCATATGATGGTATGTTGCATTTACTGTAGTTTTTAGAATAATTTGATGATATGCTTTATTGTTATACTTAGTGTAAAGTCCGATGATATACATGCATAGTGAATCTTATATGCTTTATTGTTATACTTTAGTGTAGAGTCCGATCATATATATGCTTAGTGAATCTTATATGCTTACTGAATCTTATATGATTAGTGAATCTTATATGCTTTATTGTTATATTTAGTGTAGAGTCCGATGATATATATGCTTAGTGAATCTTAGATGCTTTATTGTTATACTTAGTGTAGAGTCGGATGATATATATGCTTAGTGAATCTTATATGCTTAGTGAATCTTATATGCTTTATTGTTATACTTAGTGTAGAGTCCGATAATATATATGCTTAGTGTAGAGTCCGATGATATATATGCTTCGTGTAGAATGTGTGAGGCTACTTATTAATTGATATGTTTTTCTTATTCGAAAATTGCCAAAGAGCCTATCTGAGAGTTGTGGTATCAAGCCTGATGAAGAAGGCTCTGCTGGAATACGCCTTACCGCAAGGGGCTCCGTCACCACTTATGCGTACGGCGTGGACACGGACGGTTGCACACATTTCAACTCGGTTGGGTGGAAGAGCTTCCTCGTCGGCAACAATCTTCATGTTTGACAGGCAATCCAAATTACTATCAAGAACACCCACCGCCCAGGCTTGAGGATGATGGTCGTCATCGACATCATCTAGAACTTCATATGCATGCGTGTGGCTGTTGAACCATATATATGCTAGTATGACTATGTAGTAGACTTATCAACTATGATCTATCCATGCATTGTTGACTACTATATGAGTTTGTGAGATTGTGTGGTTATATTAAATGTGGTACTGTCGTTAATGTTTGTCAGATGGTTCTGTGAACTTAGTTTATTTGCACTGGACTTGTCTTGATTTCCATGAATATTGCACCTGACTATTTTTTTATTTTTTATTTCTATTTGCCTAGTTGTAGCGTGGGGAGAAAATAGGGCGCTACTACTATGTGATGATAGTAGTAGCGCTGGTGGAGAAAGCAGCGCTACTAATAAGTATTTTAGCTGCGGCGTTTGTTCAGAAACGCGCTACTGTTAAATAATAGCTGTAGCGCCCTAGCAGTAGCGCGGGTGCCAGTATGTAAAAAACCAGCGCCACTAGTAAACTTTTATCTAGTAGTGGTGGAGCCACGTGCTCTCCTGTGCACGATCGAGTACATATCCTATTATCCATGGCGGCTAACTGCCCGACCTTAGATTATACTCCCTCCGTCTCAAACTTTTTATTTTTTATTTGCCTAGATATGGATATATCTAGCACTCAAACGTGTCTTGATATACATTCCTATTTAGATAAATTTAAGACAAGAATTTTGGAACGGAGAGGGTATATATGGAAGCAAACAGGAAAAGAAGGAAAGATCACGAACGTGTTTATTTGAGTTGGACTAGCTAAGAAAAGAAACTATCGATGGAAAACAAAGATGTGTATGCGTACGTACCCGATGCATCTTCCTTGGAGCCTGCGCAACGCAACTAGTAGTAGTGTAGTCCTCGGGACATACGAATTTAGTTCCAAAGAAAGATGACCAGCAGGTCTTGGGCCAACGTACTGCACCACACGATCCCTATGCTGCTTCGATATGTTTTTTTTTTGGCGGATACTACGGATAACCGACTGATTTCCTGAGGAAATAAGTCGGATCGGCAGCCGTCCGATTCATCCCTCCCAAGTCGTTAGATGGGGTCGCGCTTCATCACTTCCTTTCTCCTCCCGAGCACCCGTGGCACCGCGTCCATCTCTTCCTTCCTCCCTGAGCACACGCAGTAGTCCCGGTGAGGGCTACATTGCAGCACAGCTGGCGACCGGTGATGGATGATGCATTACAGCACACGACGGCCATGGCAGATGGTGTGGTGCAGCGCACGACAACGATGGCGGAAGCTGCGACGCAGCACCGGCGACGATGGCGGATGCTACGATGCAGCATGTGACGACCATGGCGGAAGCTGCAATGCAGCGCCGGCGGCCACGACTAATGTTGTGATGCAGCATCGACGGTGACGGATTTTGCGATGCAGCGCGGGCGACAACGGCGGATGCTGCGACCCAGCATGCGGTGGCCGTGGCGGAAGCTGCGATGCAGCTCCGAGGACCACGATGACTGCTACGATGCAGTGTCTGCGGCGACGGCTGCTGCGATGCAGCATGACATGCGGCGATGGATGTTGCATGGCAGCAGGGCCATCCACTGTGTATAGCTTAACTGCCTCTAGGTGCTTTGGCGTCACGATGTACATAAATGATCGACACAGCCATGTGCCACGGCCGGGCGCTCCTACGTCCATGGTCTCCATCTGGCTTGTCCGACTTGGGTACGTTTTCAATCGAGTCGGATCCGGTCAAGGAATCTCTTCCCGCCCAATTCAACATGGCTACTTATATTGTGCAATATTAACAGCCAGGGAACACTTGAGTTGTTTGTGCGCACCCGATCGGACACGACGTATATGCCGACGTTCCCTATACCTAGCTAGTTATAGTTATAGCAAGCGAAGGCCTCCAACTCAAACGCTGACGAACTTATGCCGCGTCCGAGATGCCGACGGAACAACATACTACGTCCGGCAGCTCGGCGCCGGAGATTGCACAGACCCTCCCAGCTGACCTCCTCCTTGAGATCGTGGCACGAACCTACTTTTTCGCCCTTGTCCGTTGTATCGCTCTCAGTAAACACCTGCCCCAAGACATCCTTAGTCCGCTGTTCATACGCCGCTTCAGCCAGCAAGTGGCTTCCACCATGCTCGCCCACTGCACGTATGACATGGAGCTCGTGAATCCGGTCCACTCGGTCACGTCTGTAGCCATGCACTTCTTCCACAGCTTCCTCTCGCCTTGCATGTCACGCCATGCCGTTAACCTCTTTGGCCAATACCACCCGATGACGTCCAGCGGCGGCCTTGTCGTTCTCGGCAGTTACGCTCAACCAGAATCAGAGTGCTCTTCTGAGCTATGCATATATGATCCCATGACCAGCCACTGCACATTCCTCTCAAGACCGACAGATATCCAGAGTATCAGGGACGACTGTCAGGCATACGTCCTGCTCACTGCTATGGATGGCATCGACCGCTCCTTCATGCTGCTCTTCTTCGATGTGTCTGGATGGAGCATTGAAGTATTGTATGCCGAGCATGACTCTCCCCCGGCCCCGTGCCGCACCCCCGCGGGGCGGCCCGGGCGCGAAACCCTAGCCGCCGCACGTCGCAGACCTCCACCACCCCTCCCTCCGCTGCCGCCGGCGAGCGCCGCCGGGCAAAGCCCGCACGGCGTCGGCGGCGGCGGGCCTTTCTCTTCCCTCTCGCCTGGGGCTGGAACTGCGCGGGGCTGCTCCCCTGGGCGGAGGAGGCGCTCGGTGGCGCGGATGGAGGGCCCTGTCAGGCGCGGGCGCGAGCGCGGCGCGGCCTGGCGCGCGCTGGAGTCGGGCGGCACGTCCTTGCGAGCTGGAGGCTGGGCGGCGCGCGTGGAGTGTGAGCTGATGTTGTGCGGGCACGCGTGGATCTGGCGTGCCGCAGTCGCGGTGGCGGGCAGATCCAGGGCGCTGCGGGGGGGGGGGGGTGCTCTGTCGTCGCCCCTGCACGGATCTGCGGCGTGCCGGTCGCGGGTGGCGCGCGTGGGGCTCCGGAACGCCCGGATCTGGCGCGTAGGAGGCATGCTGGGCGGGAGGGCTCCGGCCAGAGCGGATCTGGGCGCGGTGGGCGCTTGGTGACCGCGGGCGGTGTTGGAGCAGAGGGGCCCCGGCCGCGGTACGGATGCGGGGTGCAGGACCGATCTGGTCTCTGCAGGGCCGCCGTCGGGGAGGCGTGGCGGTGGCCCTGCGCAGTGGTGGCGCGCCCGCTGTGTGGGGGCGCATTTCAGTGGAGGCACAGGTCGACCTCGGCCTGCTGCGTGGGAGTGGTTGTCCCGGGTGATAGCCTGGTCGGTGCTGGCCGGCCGGCAGCGACGGCGTCTGTGGGCATCGCTATCCTCCTTGGAGACGTCGTCGGGATTCACATAGCTAGATCTCCCGGATCAGGTCCTTCGGGTGAAAACCCAGATCCTGCTGCAGGGTCGGGCGGTGGCGTCGTTCCCCTCTCAAGGGCACCGTCTTGAAGACTTTGATCCCTTTGGTGCTTCCTACAACTGGACGTGCAGGGTGGCTTCTGTGGCAACGATGACGGTGGTGTGCAATGTCGGAGGCGTGGCCTTGGTTGTGGTAGTCGGCTCTTCTTCTCCGGCGTGTCCGTGGGTGTGCCTCGACTGCCTGTTGCTGTGAATTCGAAGCCGCGGTGGGGGGCCGGTGGTAGACGATGACACATGACAGATGGCTCGTTCGGTGATCCCTTGTGACGCCACCCCAGCCTAGTTCCCTTAGTAGTACACCGTCAGAGTTGGAGCTGCGCTGCCTAGTATGGGATGTGTGGAGTGTCGTGCTGCAGCTATTAGGGCTGTTTTTTTTTCTTTCTTTCTTTTTCTTTGATCTTCGGATATGGTCCTAGGACCTTCACCACCTTGTTATTTTCCGCTGCTTCCTGCTATTATCAATGAAAAGCCAGCGATGCTGGATCTTTCAAAAAAAAGTATTGTATGCCATATCTTCCTCGGGTACATGGCAGACTATTACTTCCTACACGAGACACCCTGACTTTCCATGGATGCAGACAACTGAGTACATCAACCCCGCTTTCCTCCGTGGCGGAATCATCCACTGGCTAGTGTACTACAACGACCACATCCTCACATATGATGTGGGCACGGGGGTGCCGCGACAGGTGAAGCTCCCGCCCACCAATCGCAATCTTAACAACTCACCGGACAGGAACCTATTGAAACTTCCCGCCATACAGGGATTCAAGATATCAGTGTGGCTACAACTCCCTAAGGTCCTAGCCGGTGGTTCTTGGTCACTGGAACATGTGATCGATATTGAGGAAAAACTACGCTTAGTGTGCCCTGACATCCCCCGTAGCGGTGACGATGTAAAAGTTAACTTTGAGGGCACTGCTACGTCTTGAGCTTGCGTTGGTTTTCCTTGAAGAGGAAAGGGTGATGCAGCAATAGTAGCATAAGTTTTTCCCTGAGTTATTGTGAACCAAGGTATCAATCCAGTAGGAGGCTCCTCAAAAGTCCCACGCACCTAGACAAACAAACAAAGAACTCGCAATCAACGCAATAAAGGGGTTGTCAATCCCTTCACGGCCACTTGCGAAAGTGATTTATAATAGAGATAGTATGATAAGATAAATATATTTTTGGTATTTTATAATATAGATGCAAAAAGTAAAGATGCAAATAAATGTAGTTTGGAAGCAAATATGATAAGAGATAGACCCGGGGGCCATAGGTTTCACTAATGGCTTCTCTCAAGATAGCATAAGTATTACGGTGGGTGAACAAATTGCTGTCGAGCAATTGATAGAAAAGTGAATAATTATGAGATTATCTAGGCACGATCATGTATATAGGCATCACGTCCGCAACAAGTAGACCGACTCCTGCCTGCATCTACTACTATTACTCCACACATCGACCGACTCCTGCCTGCATCTAGAGTATTAAGTTCATAAGAACAGAGTAACGCATTAAGCAAGATGACATGATGTAGAGGGATAAAACTCAAGCAATATGATATAAACCCCATCTTGTTATCCTCGATGGCAACAATACAATACGTGCCTTGCAACCCTTTCTGTCACTGGGTAAGGACACCGCAAGATTGAACCCAAAGTTAAGCACATCTCCCATGGCAAGAAAGATCAATCTAGTAGACCAAACCAAACTGATAATTCGAAGAGACTTGCAAAGATAAGTCAATCATACATAAACGATCGACACAGCCATGGTCTCCATCTAGCTATCCGATCCGGTCAAGGAATCTCCTCCCGCCCAATTCAACATGGCTACTTATATTGTGCAATGTTAACAGCCAGTGAACACTTGAGTTGTTTGTGCGCACCCGATCGAACACGACGTATGTGCCGGCGTTCCCTATACCTAGCTAGTTATAGCAAGCGAAGGCCTCCAACTCAAACGCAGACCAACTTATGCCGCGTACGAGATGCCGACGGAACCACATACTGCGTCCGCAAGCATCGGCGCCAGAGATTGCGCAGACGCTCCCAGCTGACCTCCTCCTTGAGATCGTGGCACCAACCGACTTTTTTACCCTTGTCCGTTGTGCCCTCTCAGTAAACACATGCTCCAAGACATCCTTAGTCCGCGCTTCATACGCCGCTTCAGCCAGCAAACGACTTCCACCATGCTCGCCCACTGCACCTATGACATGGAGCTCGTGAATCCGGTCCACCCAGTCACCTCTGTAGCCATGCACTTTTGCCACAACTTCCTCTTGCCTTCCATGTCACGCCATGCCATTAACCTCTTTGGCCAATACTATGCGATGACGTTCCGCGACGGCCTTGTCGTTCTCGGCAGTTACGCTCAACCAGAATCTGAGTGCTCCTTTGAGCTATGCATATATGATCCCATGACTGGCCACCGCGCATTCCTCTAAAGACCGACAGATATCCAGAGTATTCGGGACGACTATCAGGCATTTGTCCTGATCACTGCTGCGGATGGCATCAATTGCTCGTTCATGCTGCTGTACTTCGATGTCTCTGGATGGAGCATTAAAGTACTTTCTGCCACATCTTCCTCGGGTACATGGAAGACTATAACTTCTTACGCGAGACACCCCGACTTTCCATGGATGCAGGCAATTGAATACAGCAGCCCCACTATCCTCCATGGCGGAATCATCTACTGGCTAGTGTACTACAGCAACCATATCCTCACATATGATGTGGGCACAGGGGTGCCGGGACAGGTGAAGCTCCCGCCCACCAATCGCAATCTTAATAAGCTCCACCTGGCAACGTCACTAGAGAGGAACCTATTGAAACAGCTCGCCATAGAGGGGTTCAAGATATCAATGTGGCTACAACATCCCTAAGGTCCTAGCCGGTGGTTCTTGGTCACTGGAACATGTGATCGACATTGTGGAAAAAGTACGGTTAGTGTGCCCAGACATCCCCCACAGCGGTGACGATGTAGACGTTAATTTTGAGGGCACCGGGAAAAGGAGTGGTGACGTGGTGGTGCTGCAGGTGGACATGAAGTATCGCTCTAGTGTTCTAGTAGTTTTTGATCTGTGGACAAAGGAGGTGCATCTACATAACTTGGGCTACTCATTTTTGGAGGTCAACACGGCATCTTGCCTGGAAACTATGAAGTACAGAGGGATTTATGCAAATAAACTAATGTCTCCACGCGACTAAGGCATTTTTGTGCATGAGAATAGAGAATGGTTTTTGCTAATGTCGGTAACCAAATTTACGGGTGCCCCACCTCAAATTAAGGGAAGTGTTGTGGCCGATAGCCAATTTGTTAGAATTCAAATATTTGTTTTTGTTTTTTAAGGCTCAAACAGGGTAAGTCTTTGGTTAAGACTTATGACCACAACTCTATCGAGATACTACGGGCCTCTTCGATTCATAGGATTGCAAAAGCACTGGAATAGGGAAAATGCAGGATCGGAATGGCATGTCCATTGGATCCCTATGGGATTTGTGTTTGTTTGATTGTGTCACGGGAAAAACAAAGGATTTCTTCCAAGAGGTTGGAGTGGATGTTAGAATTCCTGTGAAATGTAGTACAAACGAATCCTTATGAAAAAATCCTATAGGATTCAATCCTACGAATCAAACGACGAACGTAGAAAAAATTCCTAAGGATTCTAATCCTTAAAAAATCCCATGAAAATCCTTTGAATCAAAGAGACCCTACATGTTTCTTTTTTTATGTTCTTAATGGAAGTTTAAGTGCCTAAATGAATTTTCTCGATGGAGTGCAGAACTGATATAAAGCCTGCTAAGTATACTTGACAAAGAAGACACAAGTAACTATTAAGATAGATAAAGTGCAGTGAAATTAAGACCAGTAAAGTTCATTGAAAATTAAAGTGCACTAGTGCAGCACAAATTCTAAGGCCTTGTGTCGCTAAGAGCAAGTACAATAGGGTGACATAAGCAGGCTATAAGAAATTGAATAATATATCTTTACATAGTTGGAGGAGAGAAAAAAGAAGAGAGAAGAGAAGCGGGCTCTTGGTTAATAGCCGGCTGTAACACGAGACCCAAGACGCTTTGTAAGGATGTAAGGTGGGCCAACCATTGATAAACTAATACATATTTAAAACTTACTATTGTACACCATCGTCTATAGCTTTATATTAACAAAGCATCAGCGCATATACAAAAGACCACTTATGCCAACCGTATGGTTTATATCAGATTCAGAGTTAGAAACAGGAAAAACCGGTGCTTCAAAGCCTACTGGACACAATTTACATCTATCAGTACGGGATGTCCTGACTAATTTCAAGTGTTCACAGGTGAACTTGTACCATGGATGAGCCTAGTGCTTCATTAGTCAACTAAACAGAGATAACAGGGCATAACACCCTACATAAAGTGATGAGCATACATACTACCGTCCAAGCAAATTAACTGAATAGTATTGTGTCAAGTTCAGTTTGAAAATTCAGTTACTGCTTGAGTGATTTGACACCAAAAATTACTCCGAAAAATTACAATGACTGTATATTGACTGCATATATTCACTATACAGGACTGAATTCAGTCAAGAAAACCTGTCAATTTCTATTCACTGCATATATTCACTGTACAGGCTATCAAGTTCTATTTCAGATCAAGTTTCATTACAACACAAACACTGTAATTCATCTGCTCACAGAAAAAATAATAATCAAAATCAAATTACAATAGGGGTCCCAGGTTTGACCCCATGATAGATGCTATCCTGGGATTATTCCTCTTCTGAACAAACCATCATGCATCATTTTCTAACCAAGGCATAGCTCAGGAAAACCACTTGCTTTGACCAGAACTAGCTGATTACCCCAAATCTCATGGTAAAATTAGCAAGGCAGAGCATTTCTCTTACATGACCATAGCAAGAATGACACACTCAACTTCATTGCTTCAACCACATGGACAACAGAGCAAATGTTGGAAGTTGACAATATACTTTAGATTCACACATGCTCCCCTAATTATTTTGTCTGTATCTTTAGATTATCTACTTTAGGCACAATCATACACAATTCTGACTAATTCATCACTGTAGGCCAGCATGAAACACACTCCTCCAAAAAAGCCTAAAATTCCACTATTATTGCCTGTAAAAAAGCCTAATATCCACTAGTATTGCCTCTAAGAAAGCCTTAAAAGTCCACTATTGTTGACAATGAAAATATGATCTGAACTGTAAGGAGTTAACTGAAAAATGAGTGGTTGTTGGCATGAGGGAGTAAACTGATTGTTGGCACAAAAATATTGGTTCTGCAAACATGGAAACAGTCACAAAAATAATGCACTTGGTTTGTGTTGAGTTTTTGCTTTCAGGGATTGGTTTGTGTTGAGTTGTTAACCTCACTATTCAAATGATGATTATAAATATGACAAGTGGCCCAAGCTGCCGGCCTAAGCTATAGTTAATAGGAAGCAAGACTCTACTTTAACAAAATGTTGAAAACGAATGTACAACCCTGACTGCAAACTAAATTTCTTCTGAACCCCATACACTGTCTCGAAAAATCTACTCCTACGCAGAACAAAGAGGGAAAGATCATGATGCACCATGGTCCTATGCAGAACAAAGAGGGAAAAAATCTACTCCTACGCAGAACGAAGAGGGAAAGAACAATGATTAGGGCTAGTGGTGGGGGGCGGCGTGGAAGGCGTGGGCTTTGGAGGGGGAGCGCGGCGGGTGGCGGCCAGGCAGACGGTGGGGACGCGGGGAGCTTCGGACTTGGGGGCGGGGCTGACGGCGGGGAGAAGGGCGGAGGGGAGGTGGAAGGCGCGACAGAAGGGGAGGGAGGGAGGGAATGGGGAGGAAGGGTGGAGAGGGAGGAAGGAGGAAGGAGGAGAGGTACCTGGGCGGGTGCGGCCGGTCGTCGGAGGGGTCGGGGTCGGCGGCGGCGCAGGGCAGGGGCTGACGCGGGGAGGAGGCGCAGGGCAGGGGGTGAGGGCGGCGGCGGCAGGGGACGGAGGGGACGAAGGGGGCGTGCAGGCGCGGCGGCGGCGTACGGTTGGGGCGGAGGGGGCAAATTAGGTCGAGTGGGGAGGAAGGGAGGGAGGGGAATAGGTGGAGTGGGGGGGGGGGGAAGCTTACTAATGGCGCACCCAGCAGCGGTGCGCCATTAGAATGTTTTTTTATTACAGTTCGAGCCCTCAGGTTATATTCCACCTAACACAATCTACATTAGAACCCGCCCACTAGCCCGACTGGTCAAAACGCAGCACACACACTAGGAGGTCCTGGGTTCGATTCCTAGGCTCCCCAATTTTTATTTTTATGCATTTAAAATGCTGTTTGATATTTATTTGTGTTTAAATATGTTCAAACTTGTTTAAATCATAACAGTAATGTTTTTTTATAAAAACAGTAATAGTTTTTTTTAAAAATATGTTCAAATTTGTTATTTAAAAATATTTATGAATATGAAAAAGGTGGAGTGGAGGGTGCGGTGGGTCATCGGCGATGGTGGAGTGGGGGAGGGTGCGGGCCGGGGGTCGGCGGCGGCGGCCGGTGGAGCGGGGAGGGTGCGGTTGATCGTCGGCGGTGGTGGAGTGGGGGAGGGTGCGGGCCGGGGGTCAGCAGCGGCGGCCGGTGGAGCGGGGGAGGGTGCGGTGGGTCATCGGCGACGGTGGAGTGGGGGACCGGATCATTTCTCGATTGTATAAAATGCTGTTTGATATTTGTTTGTGTTTAAATATGTTCAAACTTGTTTAAATCATAACAGTAATATTTTTTTATAAAAACAGTAATAATTTTTTTTAAAAATTTGTTCATATTTGTTATTTGAAAATATTTATGAATATGAAAAAGGTGGAGTGGAGGGTGCGGTGGGTCATCGGCGATGGTGGAGTGGGGGAGGGTGCGGGCCGGGCGTCGGCGGCGGCGGCCGGTGGAGCGGGGGAGGGTGCGGTGGGTCATCAGCGACGATGGAGTGGGGGATAGGATCATTTCTCGACTGTATAAAATGCTGTTTGATATTTATTTGTGTTTAAATACGTTCAAACTTGTTTAAATCATAACCATAATATTTTTTTTATAAAAACAGTAATAATTTTTTTTAAAATATGTTCAAATTTGTTATTTGAAAATATTTATGAATATGAAAAAGGTGGAGTTGAGGGTGCGGTGGGTCATCGGCGACAGTGGAGTGGGGGAGGGTGCGGGCCGGGGGTCGGCGGCGGCGGCCGGTGGAGCGGGGGAGGGTGCGGTTGATCGTCGGTGGCGGTGGAGCGGTGGAGGGTGCGGTTGATCGTCGGCGGCGAGGGGGACGTCGATGTCCCATGAACACGGTTATCGAAGACCCGGGATCTCTATCTAGCTGGCGATACGTTGTGTCATCCATGCACCTTACGCATCCAGAAAATCCGTAGACTACCTGCCTCACGAGATATCCGTAACCGAGATAGTCGTGCAAAATATATATATACTAATGGCGCACCGCGTAGTAGTGCGCCATTACTAGTTTAAACTATTAATGACGCACTGTGACACGGTGCGCCATTAGTAGTTTAAAAAAAAGAATAAAAAAAATCAGTACTGAGGCACTCCTTGTCTGGTGCGCCATTACTAGTTAGAACTAGTAATGGCGCAGTTCGGTCGGATGAGCCATTAGTATGTATGTAAAAATGGAAAAAAAATTATCACTAGTGGCGTACCTTTTGTGTAGTGCGCCATTAGTGTCTTCCACACTAATGACACATCACCAACTGATGCGCCATTAGTATATAGTAGTAGCGCACTACTTTTCTGATGCGCCATTAGTGTCAATCCTATTTATAGCCCTTTTCCTAATAGTGTCTCCTGCGTGGGGCTGCATGGCAGGTTCGCGAAGGCGAGGTCGTTGGTCTTCATCATCAGCGCCGCCGCCTCGGCGTCAGAGACCACCACGGTGCGCACCTCGCCCAGCCGTAGGAGCATCAGCGGCCCATGCCGACGAGACAGCTCCATTATGGTGCGGTGGGGGAGGAGGCCAATGAGGTGGTGGAGGCTACCGATGATGGGCAGGGACCATGGCCCAGGAGGCAACCTCTTCTTGGGCGTACTCCTTTTGCAAAACCAGAGGGCCAGTAGCGTGGACGAGGCTATGAGACACAAGCTGAACCACAGTTGATCCATGGCAGGAGGCAGCTTATTCGTCTGTCTGTGATGGTGTATACCGTGTCAGCTCCCTGCTTGTGCATATATAGTTAGTTAACGGGCTTCTTGATACACACTGGACGCGCATAGTGAATCATGCCGATTTTTGTTGAGTGATATAATCATGCTGATTTTTGTTGAGGGATGTTAGACTATGTATAGCTTCTGTACTTATGTACGTATTGTAACACATCCATTATATATAATGAGATAAGCCACCCCTAGAGGGTTGTGCTGTTTCCCCCAAAACTTATTGTCTTACATGGTATCACGCTAGGTTACGATCGCTTCCGCTTCCAAACCCTAATACCCGCACCGCCGCCGCAGCCGCCGCCGCCTTCACCGCCGCCATGTCGAGCGCCGCCACCACCGGTTCCACTGCTGCGGGGTTCCTCCCGGCCTCTCTTGCGGCTCTGCTCAACCTCCCGCTCGATGCTGTCGCCGTTCCGGCTCCGATCGGGACCAGGAGCATCGGCTCCGTCTACTCCACGCCGCCGGCGCCCTCGCTTGGGCGCGACCTCGTGGTCCACACCGCGGCGCCGCCGTCCGCTGCGGACTCCGCGGGCGTCGTCCCGCCGCTCCTGCCGCAAGCGGATCACACCGCCCCGCTGGCGGGGTTGGCGGCGTCCGCCCCGGCCGCGGGCCTTGCGGCGTCCGACCCGGCCGCGAGCTTTGCGGCGTCCGCCCTGGCTGCGGTCCCGCCTCCTCCCGCATCGGCTTCGGTGCCTCCGGCTGCCTCCATGGTGTTTGCACCCCAGGCAGCCCCCTCGATGGGATCGTCTTCGCCGCCGCCGTTTCACTTCGGTCATCTCATCACCATCAAGCTCTCCGCCGACAACTACATCTTCTGGCGTGCGCAGGTTCTCCCGCTCTTGGGGAGTCACTACCTGCTAGGCTACGTCGACGGATCGCTTCCCTGCCCACCCGCACTGGTAGACAGCGTGCACGGTCCGGTCTACAATCCGGCCCATCGCGTCTGGACGGGGCAGGACCAGGCGAACCTCTCCTCCATCCAGGGGTCGCTCTCGCCGGCAGTTGCCGGACTTGTTGTCTTCGCGAAGACGTCTCATGAGGCCTGGACCATCCTTGAGCGAACCTTTGCAGCGCAGTCCCAGGCTCGTGTCTCTGCACTCCGTCGTCAGCTTGGAGAGTGTCAGAAGCTTGACTCCACTGCCACTGAGTTCTACAACAAGGTCAAGGGCCTCGCCGACACATTGGCCTCCATTGGACAGCCCCTCACCGACTCCGAGTTCAACTCGTTTATTGTCAATGGTCTTGATGAGGAGTATGATGCCTTAGTCGAGATCATCAACGAGCGGGGCAACTCGACACCCATGCTGGCACACGAGGTTTTCTCTCGGCTCCTTCTCACTGAGCAACGGGTCGAGACACGCCGCTCCAGGGGCACTGGCTCCCTCTCGGCCAACGCCGCCACCAAGGGTGGCCGCTCTTCTTCATCACCCCGGTCTCCCTTGGGGCTGCCACCGTCGCCCGCCTCGGCCCCCCCACCTACTGCGACCTTACCGGGGGCTGGCGGTCCACGTGTGTGCCAGCTTTGTGGCCGCGATGGGCACTGGGCCTCCAAGTGTCATAAGCGCTTCCAGCGAAGCTTCCTTGGTCTTGGCAATGACGGCAAAGATACACGCAACAATGCCCGTCAGGTCGCCATGGCTGATCGTCCCGCGCCGCAGAAGCAACAGGGACACACTCAGTCCTACTCCATCGATCCACACTGGTACATGGACTCTGGGGCGACAGAGCATCTGACCAGCGAGATGGGGAAGCTTCACACTCGTGAACCCTATCATGGCTCCGACAAGATCCACACCGCCAATGGAGCAGGTATGCACATCTCTCATATTGGTCAAGCATCTCTTCTCACTAGACATGCCAATAGGAGTCTTCAGCTTCGCAATGTTCTTCGAGTTCCATCTGTGACCCGTAATCTTCTTTCAGTTCCTAAACTCACACGTGATAATAATGTGCTTTGTGAATTTCACCCTTTTGATCTTTTTATTAAGGATCGGGGCACGAGGGACATTCTTCTTAGTGGGCGGTTGTGCCAGGGCCTCTACCGTCTGGAGCATCCTGGCGTCGCCCGTGTTTTCAGTGGAGTTCGGGTCTCTCCGTCACAGTGGCATGCTCGTCTTGGTCACCCGGCCACACCTATTGTCCGTCATATTTTGCGTCGTCATGAGCTTCCTAGTTTGTCTAGTAATAAAGATGTAGCAGTGTGTGATGCTTGTCAGCAGGGGAAGAGTCATCAACTTCCTTTTTCGGAGTCCAGTCGTGAGGTGAAACATCCTTTAGAACTTGTGTTTTCAGATGTATGGGGTCCTGCTCAGACTTCTGTCAGTGGTCATAATTACTATATCAGTTTCGTTGATGCTTATAGTCGCTTTACCTGGCTTTACCTTATTAAACGCAAATCTGATGTGTTTGATATTTTTGTTCAGTTTCAAAAACATGTTGAACGTCTTCTCAAGCACAAAATTGTTCATGTCCAGTCGGACTGGGGGGGCGAGTATCGCAACCTCAACTCCTTCTTTCAGTCGCTTGGGATAGCTCATCGTTTAGCATGTCCACATACACATCAGCAGAATGGTTCAGTCGAACGTAAGCATCGTCATATTGTTGAAGCTGGTCTTACTCTTTTGGCCCATGCATCTGTTCCGTTTCGGTTTTGGAGTGATGCTTTCACCACTGCATGCTTTCTCATCAACCGTACTCCCACTCGTGTTTTAAACATGAAGACTCCCATTGAGGTTCTCCTTAATGAACAACCTGATTATACCTTTTTCAAGGTATTTGGGTGTGCTTGCTGGCCGCATCTTCGTCCATATAATAAGCGCAAGCTTGAGTTTCGTTCTAAGAAGTGTGTTTTTCTTGGCTATAGCTCTCTTCATAAAGGTTACAAATGTCTTCATGTTCCCACTAATCGTGTCTATATATCTCGGGACGTCGTGTTTGATGAGCATGTTTTTCCCTTTGCCAAACTTCCTGTGTCCACTGTCGAACCACCATCTCTGCATTCATCCTCTGTTGCTTCTGACCAATTTGATGATGTTGCATACTCTCCTTTGCTGTTACCTAACCATGGTGCAGGAACCGGACGTGGGGCTCGTTTGGAGCTGTTGGAGGATTCACCATCATCATCGCCGCCTTCTGATGGGCACGTCGATCGCCCTATGTTGCATGGCATCGATTCGCGTGCCCATGCATGGTCACCCGAAGAGCCCGTCGCGCCGAGCATCTCCACTGCTCGGTCCGCTACGCCAGCGACCGCCGAGTCTCCAGCGGCTCGGCCCTCTTCGCCAGCGGCCGCCGAGTCTTCAGCGGCTCGGCCTGTCACGCCGTCTTCGCCCGCGGCTCGGCCCGTCACGCCGTCTTCGCCTGCAGCTCGGGTCCGCGACGCCGTCCTCACGTCGCCTTCATCCGCGGATCGGCCCGCGACACCGGCCGCGCCACGGCCCACTATGCCGGGCTCGCCATCGGCCCGGTCTGTGACGCCGGCGTCGCCAGCTGCTTCGTCTGCTCTGCCGGTTTCGCCGGTGGGCCGGCCTTCTTCGCCGACCGAGCCCGAGGCTACTGTGTCTGGCTCCTCGTCACCGGCTGACTCGTCAACGTCGCCGTCCTCCAGCCCGTTGCAGGCTGCTCCGTCGACCTCGGTGGTTCCTGTGTCCCGACCACATACACGCAGTCGCAGTGGCATTTTCAAACCTAAGGAACGTAAGGATGGTACGGTTGCTTGGTTGGCTGCTTGTTTGGCTGCTGCTGTTGCGGATCCATCTTCTGAGCCTCGCTCATATCAGGCTGCCCTGCGCATTCCACATTGGCGAGAGGCTATGGAGCAGGAGTTTCATGCTCTCCTTCGTAACAAGACATGGACTCTCGTTCCTCCACCACCACGGGTAAATGTTATTGACTCAAAATGGGTATTCAAAGTGAAGAAGCATTCGGATGGATCTATTGAGCGTTACAAAGCGCGACTTGTTGCTCGCGGTTTTCGGCAGCGCCATGGTCTTGACTATGAGGACACCTTCAGTCCTGTCGTCAAGCCTACCACTATTCGGCTTCTTCTCTCCATTGCTGTTTCTCGTGGTTGGTCACTTCGTCAACTTGATGTGCAGAATGCTTTTCTACATGGATTTTTGGAGGAAGAGGTTTATATGAAACAGCCGCCTGGTTTCTCTGATCCTGATCGTCCTGACTATATCTGTCGTCTCTCCAAAGCACTATATGGTTTGAAGCAAGCTCCTCGTGCCTGGCATGCCCGCCTTGCCTCTGCCCTTCGTGCTCATGGGTTTGTGCCGTCCACTGCTGACACTTCATTATTTCTTCTACAGAAGCCAGAAGTCACTATGTATCTTTTGGTATATGTCGATGATATTATCCTTGTCAGCTCTTCTCAGTATGCTGCTGATGCTCTTGTCTGCTCTCTTGGTGCTGATTTTGCGGTCAAAGATCTTGGGAAGCTTCACTACTTTCTTGGAGTTGAGGTCACTTCTCGTGCTACTGGTCTTGTCCTTACGCAGAAGAAGTACTCCTTGGAGTTGTTACAAAGAGCGGGCATGCTGAAGTGCAAACCGACCACCACACCCATGTCGTCTACCGACAAGATAACAGCTGTTGATGGTGAGCTTTTGTCTCCTGCGGATGCCACAGAGTACAGGAGCATTGTTGGTGGACTTCAGTACTTGACGATCACGAGACCAGATATCTCTTATGCTGTTAACAGGGTTTGTCAGTATCTTCAGGCTCCCAGAGATACTCATTGGGCTGCTGTTAAACGCATTCTTCGTTATGTTCAGTTCACCCTGACATTTGGTATGCATATTCGGCCGACTTCCTCTCGGGTCCTTTCGGCCTTCTCTGATGCAGATTGGGCTGGTAGCCCAGATGACAGGCGATCCACGGGGGGTTATGCAGTATTCTTTGGCCCTAATTTGATCGCCTGGAGTGCTCGGAAACAGGCTACTGTGTCACGTAGCAGTACTGAAGCTGAGTACAAGGCTGTGGCTAATGCTACTGCAGAGATTATTTGGGTGCAGTCTTTGCTTCAGGAGTTGGGTTTGTCTCAACCACAGCCTCCTATTCTTTGGTGTGATAACATCGGTGCTACATACCTTTCTGCAAATCCAGTATTTCATGCCCGAACGAAACACATTGAAGTTGACTATCACTTTGTACGGGAACGTGTATCACAGAAGCAACTCCAGATCAAGTTTATCTCATCTATGGATCAACTTGCAGACATCTTCACTAAGCCTTTACCTCTACCACAGTTTGAGGCTTGTAGGCGCAATCTTACCCTTCTCAGTTCTTTAGAAAGTGGTTAAGATTGAGGGAGGGTGTTAGACTATGTATAGCTTCTGTACTTATGTACGTATTGTAACACATCCATTATATATAATGAGATAAGCCACCCCTAGAGGGTTGTGCTGTTTCCCCAAAACTTATTGTCTTACAAGGGATCTAATCATGCTTAATTGATAGGCTACTTAAAGCCACATATAAACAATGAAGTTGAGTATTGTCCAAATGGGTGTCATTGAAGAGCCAACTGCTCCCTGTTTGCGCATAGTGAATCAAAGACTACAACTAGTCATGTTTAATTGAAAATGGCTGAGAAATAAAAATAAATAAGAGTTAGGATGAATTGATACTCTAAATACAAGTCCAGTTACCACCTTATGTGATACTTGTTTAGGGCATTATTTATACACTTTTGCTTCGGTACACCCCCTAAACATGAGGGCTGACATCGCCTGATACCCCATCATAACAATGATGGTCTTATTTTAAGAAGTCGCCGCCTGCCCGCCCACACCGGGATGCGCTGTACGTATGTATACGGCGGTGTTTTTTTGGACGCCGAGGTGTGACTCGCGCCATGGTACGAGGTCAACGCACCAATCACGCGGTTGTTTTCGTTCGGGGCGCGCGTGCTGCCTACCGCGCCTGCCGCGAGTTGCTTCCCGTTGACTGCCGCGCACCACTTTCCATCGACTGCCGCGCGCCGCTTCCCCTTGACTGCCGCACCATGCGGACTCATCGCGTCGCCTGCACGCGGGCCGGCTGACTGCTGTCGGCAGCCGACAAGTGTGCCACCTGGCCTGCCAGCTGTCGGCCGTTGCAGCCGCACCCTCAGCTGTCGTGCTCCCGCTTCCTCCCTACTTTCCACGCACTACCTCGGCTGCCTCGTGTCGCCCCGTCCCATCGCCTGCCGCCGCATTAACACGGCTAGCGCCCACACCCGCCTGTAAATTGGGCGCTCGGCTGCCTGCAGCCGCACCCACCACCGGCGCCATCTACACTGCTCCCGCCTCCTCCCCCACAGCCCTTCTCTCCCCGTCGACCGCACCGCAGCAGCTATGTCGAGCAGTGACTCCGACCACGGCGAGGCACAGGTGGGACCCTAGCCGTCGAGCCTGATGCGGGGCCAGACGGAGGAACTCGCTCGGTTTGGCCTCTACGTTCCACCGGTAGTGAAGGTGTCACAGCCGTGGCGGATCTCCTTCGACGGCTTGGCCATGCAAGGCCCGCCGACGACCGAAGAGGTGCTGCGCACTCAACCCGGCGGCCAGTCGAACATCAAAAACTGTCGGCGGTTTTGGAGGGGCAAAAACTTCGCCGACGTGATCACGGCGTTCACGCGGGCCGCGAGAGGGCACAACCCCTTACCCTGCCCCTCCCGCACCTGCGGCCGCGCCCACACCCCGTCCCCGCTCTCGCCCCCTGCTCCGGCGGATGTTTCAATCCAGCCGGAGCAGGCGGCGCTGCAGCAGGACAGCGACCCTAAGAACAAGCCAGGCTTGATGGCGGCGCTGGCCAGGTCGGCGGACAAGGCCACAGCAGTGGCTGTGTAGGAGGCCGTGGGGGCAGCGGCTGCTGTTGAGGCCGTGACTGCGGCTGCGGCGGCCACAGAGGATGATGGCGGCCTGCAATAGGACTTCAGCGACGACGATGACGGCGATGCGATGGTTATTGATCTCTCAGTTGGTAACGACGACGAGGAGTAGATTGGGTTTCTTTTAATTCTTGGTTGAAATTCAGTTTGAATCGTTGTAAAAAATCCTAAAAATGAATGGAATTTGAATTATTTGTCTAAACGTTGTTTGAATTGGCTTTTAAAATATTAGAAAACATCACAGCCGTGTGTCTAGATTAAATTGAGTGGAATATGTGAAGAAGTTCAAAAGAATTGCCCGACGAGTCATCGAGAACTTTTTTGTTGAGAATTAAAAAGAACCTGACCGCCCCCTCCGACTCGAACGGTCTCCTCTGAAGATGGTAAATTTTTAGTCATCTTCAGAATGACACCATATTTGTCCAGCAAGTGGGCATGCCCATTCCAGTAGACCACACAAAATTTGGACAAATTCTCGCAACGGACGCACGTTGCATCACGCTAGTGCACACTAGTAGAAAAGGGGGCAATGGTCCAGGCCGGGCCAACCCATTAGTCCCGGTTCAATCCAGAACCGGGACCAATGGGGGCATTGGACCCGGTTCGTGAGCCCCGGGGGCCGGCCGGGCCACGTGGGCCATTGGTCCCGGTTCGACTGGACCTATTGGTCCCGGTTGGTGGGACGAACCGGGACCAATGGGCCTCGCTCCTGGCCCACCACCATTGGTCCCGGTTGGTGGCTTGAACCGGGACCAAAGGTTGCCCTTCAGTCCCGCTTCGGCACACGAACCGGGACCAATTAGTTGCCTATATATATCCCTCACCCGCGAGAAGAGCACTCCTAGTGCTCTGTTTTTCGTGGCCGGCGAGGGAAGAGCTTTGTGGTGCTCTAGCTCACCTCCTATGCACACGAGGTGTTCGATGAAATGCCCGAGCCACACTACTTAAGCTTTCTCCTCTCCAAGCTCGACCTTCAAGCTCCATTTTCCTCAATATTTGTCTAGGTTTAGCGGTCCGTCACGTCCCGTCCCCGTCTTCACTGCCGTCGATCGCCCGCACCGATCTCGTCGCCGACACCACCATGGTGAGCCTCTTGTTCTTATCTTCTTTCTGAAAGGAAAAAAATTCTTACTTGTATGTTTATATAGATACTTGTATAATTTTCTTACTTTTATTATTGCATCTTATATAGTGCGATGGTTTTGGTATCCGCCCCCGTCGGCCCTCGTCCTGTCTATGATTCGGATGTGGTATATATTATCTTTTCATAACTATTGGTTCATTTGTTGTTTATGACAATTATGCCGACCAACGTGACATAGATTTTATTTATCTAGGAGGTTGTTGCACCGGAAATTCCAACCGACCCTATTGTCGAGAGGTTAAATTTAGTTGAAGAAGAAAACAATTTGTTGAAGAAAAAAATTAAAAAAATTGAGGAGGAGAAGATGATATTGGAGTTGCATGTTGCGGATGTCGTCGATGATCACAAGATCAAGATGGATGCAATGCGCTTGAAGATTAGAAAGGTTAGAAAATATGCCATTCATACCGAGGCTTGGTATCATTATGCCGTCGGATCAGTTGTTACATTGGTTGCGATTATGATCGCATTTGTTTTTGCATTGAAATGTTTTACATAGTTTCAGTGTATGGTTTAATTAATTTAGATGCTCTGCAGAGATTTATGTTGTTAGATGAGAACTATGTATGTACTTTGGTTTTAATGTGATGATGAACTTCTAGTAATTTGGTCACTTAATTATCTATTCATGATGTTCTGTAATGATTTTTGACAGACTTAATTATATATAATGCACGCAGATGAACCGGCAATGGATGTACGGTTCAAGACACACCTCCGAGTACATTAAGGGCGTGCATGATTTTCTCGAAGTGGCTGAGGCAAACAAGCAGAATGGTTTTATGTGTTGTCCATGCCCTATATGTGGGAATACGAAGTCTTACTCTGACCGGAAAATCCTCCACACCCACATGCTTTACAAGGGTTTCATGCCACACTATAATGTTTGGACGAGGCACGGAGAAATAGGGGTTATGATGGAAGACGGCAAAGAAGAAGAGTACGATGACAACTATGTGCCCCCTGAATACGCTGATGCTACTGAACATCAAGAGGAACCAGACGATGTGCACGATGATGCTGCAACGGACGAAGCTGCTGAAGATCAAGAGGAACCAGACGATATGCCCGATGATGATGATCTCCGCCGAGCATTGTCGATGCAAGGACGCAATGCGAAAGTCAAAAGGAGAAGCTGAAGTTTGATCACATGTTAGAGGACCACAAAAAAGGGTTGTACCCCAATTGCGAAGATGGCAACACAAAGCTCGGTACCGTACTGGAATTGCTGCAGTGGAAGGCAGAGAATGCTGTGCCTGACAAAGGATTTGAGGAGCTACTGAAAATATTGAAGAAGAAGCTTCCAACGGATAACGAATTTCCCGACAGTACATACGCAGCAAAGAAGGTCGTATACCCTCTAGGATTGGAGGTGCAGAAGATACATGCATGCCCTAATGACTGCATCATCTACCGCGGTGCATACAAGGATCTGAACGCATGCCCAGTATGTGGTGCATTACGGTATAAGATCAGACGAGATGACCCTGGTGATGTTGACGGCGAGCCCCCCAGGTAGAGGGTTCCTGCGAAGGTGATGTGGTATGCTCCTACAATACCACGGTTGAAACGTCTGTTCAGAAACGAAGAGCATGCCAAGTTGATGCGATGGCATAGTGAGGACCGTAAGAAAGACGGGAAGTTGAGAGCACCCGCTGACGGGTCGTAGTGGAGAAAAATCGAGAGAAAGTACTGGGATGAGTTTGCAAGTGAGCCAAGGAACGTATGGTTTACTTTAAGCGCGGATGACATTAATCCTTTCGGGGAGCAGAGTAGCAATCACAACACCTGGCCCGTGACTCTATGTATGTTTAACCTTCCTCCTTGGATGTGCATGAAGTGGAAGTTCATTATGATGTCAGTTCTTATCCAAGGCCCTAAGCAACCCGGCAATGACATTGATGTGTACCTAAGGCCATTAGTTGAAGAACGTTTACAGCTGTGGAATGGAAACGGTGTACGTACGTGGGATGAGCACAAACAGGAGGAATTTAACCTAAAGGCGTTGCTGTTCGTGACCATCAACAATTGGCCCGCTCTTAGTAACCTTTCAGGACAGACAAACAAGGGATACCACGATTGCACGCACTGTTTACTTGACACTGATAGTATATACCTGGCAAGCTGCAGGAAGAATGTGTACCTGGGCCATCGTCGATTTCTTCCGACCAACCATCAATGTCGAAAGAAAGGCTTCTTGGGCGTGTATGGGAAGACAAAAGATACAGCTGAGGCACGGGAGGACCTGCAACGTTTGCACGAAAAAGACGGCATGCCTCCAAAGCAGTATGAAGGTCCTACCAGCTATGCTATTACCAAAGAAGAGAAGGAAATCTTCTTTGAATGCCTGCTTAGTATGAAGGTCCCGACTGGCTTCTCGTCGAATATAAAAGGAATAATAAATATGACAGAGAAAAAGTTTCAGAACCTAAAGTCTCATGACTGCCACGTGATTATGACGCAACTGCTTCCGGTTGCATTGAGGGGGCTTCTACCGAAAAACGTCCGATTAGCCATTGTGAAGCTATGTGCATTCCTCGATGCAATCTCTCAGAAGGTGATCGATCCAGAAATCATACCAAGGCTAAGGAGTGATGTGGTGCAATGTCTTGTCAGTTTCGAGCTGGTGTTCCCACCATCCTTCTTCAATATCATGACGCACGTCCTAGTTCATCTAGTTGACGAGATTGTCATTCTGGGCCCCGTATTTCTACACAATATGTACCCCTTTGAGAGGTTCATGGGAGTCATAAAGAAATATGTCCGTAACCGCGCTAGGCCAGAAGGAAGCATCTCCATGGGCCATCAAACAGAGGATGTCATCGGGTTTTGGGTTGACTTCATTCCTGGCCTTAAGAAGATAGGTCTCCCTAAATCGCGGTATGAGGGGAGACTGACTGGAAATGGCACGCTTGGAAGGGACTCAATAATATGTAGGGACGGATATTCTTGGTCTCGAGCATACTATACAGTTCTACAGAACTCTACCTTGGTGACCCCGTATGTCGATGAACACAAGAACAGTCTACGCTCCAAACACCCGGAGTAGTGCGACGACTGGATTACATGTGAACACATCAGGACTTTCAGCAGTTGGTTGGAAGCACGTATCAGAGGTGACAACACTGTTTGTGATGAGCTGTACTTGTTGTCCAGGGGACCATCTTTGACTGTATTGATTTGGAAAGGATACGAGATAAATGGGAATACATTTTACACGATTGACCAAGATCAAAAGAGCACCAACCAAAACAGCGGTGTCCGCTTTGATGCAACAACCGAGAGGGGAAAGGACACATATTATGGTTACATAGTGGACATATGGGAACTTGACTGTGGACATGATTTTAAGGTCCCTTTGTTTAAGTGCAAATGGGTCAATCTGTCAGGAGGCGGGGTACAGGTAGACCCACAGTACGGAATGACAACAGTGGATCTGAAAAATCTTGGGTACACTGACGAACCGTTTGTCCTAGCCAACGATGTGGCACAGGTTATCTATGTGAAGGACATGTCTACCGGTCCGAGAAAGAGAAAAGATAAGGAAGCGAATATATCATACGATGAGCCAAAGCGCCACATAGTTCTTTCAGGAAAAAGGGACATCGTGGGAGTGGAGGACAAGACAGACATGTCTGAAGATTATGAAAAATTTCATGAAATTCCTCCCTTCAAAGTCAAGGCTGACCCCAGCATCCTGATAAACGATGAAGATTATCTATGGTTACGGCGCAATAAGAAAATGACACAAGCGAAGAAAAAGTGAAGACTTTCTCCCGCAACTATTATGATGATATCATGCCAACTTTGTAACTGACGAGTATGATACCATGGTCCGTTTTTTACATGCACATGCTATGTGGGTCAATTTATGATACCATGCCAACTTTCAACTTTTTCAGAGTTTCATTTGAAATGCTTTAATGTCTTATGGTTCGGCCCTCTCGTAATAACTAAAAATAGCAACAATAAATATTTTGTTGTAAGTAGAAACAAAATAAAATAAATAAAGCAAGAAAGAAAACAAAAAAATTAAAAAAAGTGTGTTCAAATTTGAAAACTAATGGCACTAACAGAAAGTTTATAATTTTCCTAAAACTAAAAGCAAAAAGAATTGAAAAATAAAGCAAAAAACAAAAGAAAATAAATAATGCAGAAAACAAAACAAAAAAACAACAATAAGTATTGTAAGTAGAAACAAAATAAAATAAATAAAGCAAGAAAGAAAACAAAAAAACAAAAACAATGTTTTCAAATTTGAAAACTAATGGCACTAACAGAAAGTTTATAATTTTCCTAAAACTAAAAGCAAAAAGAATTAAAAAATAAAGCAAAAAACAAAAGAAAATAAATAATGCAGAAAACAAAACAAAAAAACTAGAAAAAAAATAAAAATAGCAACAATAAGTAAAGTAAACAAAAAAACAAAAAAATGCCTCCTACTGGGCCCCCACGGCCTGAATACGACATGAAACCCCACTATGGGCCAGGATTCAGGCCCGCAGTAGGCCCAGAAGGCCCATCAGGCAAAGCAATAGCAAGTAGGCCCGAAAGCCTGCGGTGGAGAGGAGCTCGAGAGGGGTGCGACAGTGGGGCTTATAAACCACTGCGCGCCCCTCTCAAGTAGCGAGGTGGGACTAAACTTTGGCCCCGATGCGGGCAGCACAGGGGCCTTTGGTCCCGGTAGGTGGCACCAACCGTGACTAAAGGGGGGGCATTGGTCCCGGTTGGTGGCATCAACCAGTACCAAAGGCCGCCGCTTTCCGCCCTTTGGGCTGCCGAAAAAGAGGCCTTTGGTCCCGGTTGGTGGCACCAACCGGGACTAAAGGGTGCATTAGTCCCGGTTGGTTTCACGAACCGGGACCAATGGCTTTGCTATATAAGCAAACACTTTGCAAAAATTCAGAATCTCATCGCCAGTTGCCCCCGCCAGGCTGCTCCACCTCGCCGTCGTCGCCGCCGCCGCCAAGGCTGTCGCCTTCCCGAGCCCGCGCCATCCTTGTCGCCGGCCTCCCCGAGCCCGCGCCGTCCTCGTCGCCGGCCTCCCCGAGCCCGCGCCCCGTCCCGACTCCGCGCGCCGCCCCGAGCCCCTGCCCTGTCCTGCCCCCGTGCGCCGGCGCCCTCGCCGCCCCCACCGTCGCCATCATCATCTAGCCGCCCCCGCTGTGAGCCTCCGCGCCGCACCGACTTTTTTTTTCATTTTTATTAGTTTAATTTTTTTGTTCGATGTATATGCGTATGTATGTGGCTATATATATATATATATACAGCTCTGTTTTTTTTCATTTTTATTAGTTTAGTTTTTTTGTTCACATATATGTATTTTTTGTTCATATGTGTATTAATGTTTTCATATATGCAAAAGATAGATTTTTAGAAAAGTTAGGTTTTTTTCTGTTCATAGATTTTTTTGGTGATATTAATTATTGTAGAATATGCAAATGTTTGTATATTCATATGAACAATGCATTAGGCAAAACCTTTGTTTTTTTTCGAAATTTTTTCTTCTTCTAAAAGAAGAGGAAGAAAGGAGAAGAAGAGGAGAGGAAGAAGAGGAGAAATAAATAAGAAGAGGAAAAAAGAAGAAAAAGAAGAGGAGAAGAAGAAAGGAATAGAGGAGAAGAAGAAAAATAGAAAATTCTATTTTTCTTCTTCTCCTCTATTCCTTTCTTCTTGTCCCATTTCTTTTTCTTTTTTTTTCTTCTTCCTTCTTCCTCTTTTCTTCCTTTTCCTTATTTTCCTTTCTCAAGGGAGAAGAAGAAAAAGAAGAGTAGTAGAAGAAGATAGGAATAGATGAGAAAGAAGAAACTTCAACACGAGGGGGGGGGTACCGATACCCCCTCCCCGATAACATTATTTTCCCATGTATATGTATGTCGCGTCGTTGTCAATATAACCCCCTCGAGATAACTTCGACATGAGGGGCGGTCGATATATATACCCCCTCTCGACCGTGATAACTTATACAACGGCAGCACCCCCCTCGGCCCTCTCGCTCGACCAAAACTCTCGAGGACACCCCAACCCTAGAGAGAAAACGATGTTGGTCTCCTACCCCGTCCCGCCGCGCCCCTACGCGACAAATTAACTCTCTCGAGGCCACCCAAATTTACCAAGTTAAAAGAGCGCTGTCGTCGAGGCCACCCCAAACCCTTGAAGCGTTGTGTCGAGGCGACCCAAAACCCTAGAGAAGCAGCGTCGAGGCCACTAACATGATTCCTTATTGTGGTTAGCTAGCTAGTTCTACGTTTGCCACTAATATATATATATATCCATCTGTACCATGTTTGAATAATAATTGACATGTTGTAAATATTTGCAGAAACTATGGAGCACTCCCGAGACGAAGAAACATAAGCGATGCTGGGGCACATAATCGCACAAGGAAGTGATGAAGTTGCGTCATTTCTCAACGACACCGATGGTCAGAAAGGACTGGGTGAAGAAGAGGGCTATGTTCATGATGGCTTCGGCCCATTACTGCCGGTACAAGAAGAGGACTATGTTCATGATGGCTCCGGTGACACAATGGAGGTACAAGAAAGAGATCGTGCTGACTGCTCCGGTGATGGAACCGAGTCCGGCTAGGTATATATATATATATTAGTTAAACCCGTGCTGACTAGTTAATTGATGCATCCATTATTTTGGTATATGTACACATATTAATTACTCTCGTCTTTCTTCCTTATAATTTCTAGCCCTCTGGATCGAGCACAACTTCGGTAAGGAGACGAGGCCCGAAGAAAAAGTTGAGCTCGGATGAAAAGTTTGAGATCATAGAAATCGCGCCCGACGGCGAACCGATTGAACCCATCCAGACAAGGAAGGCATTTTCTGCTCAGTGCGGGGTTCTTGTTAGGGATAAGATCCCGATCAGCATCCATCAATGGTATAAGCCTAAGGAGGAAGGCTTTGACGTGTCTTATGTCAATGAATGCAGAAAGAAGATCTTTGGACTCAGCTGAAGGCAAATTTCACCCTACCGCCAGAGGAGGATCCGGAGAAGCCAGTTAAAGAGCAATTAATCAAGTCTTGTGCTCTTAAGAAGATGGCAACCCTAATGAGGAGGTGGAGGAAAGAGCTGAACCAGTTTGTCGAGAAAGAAAAGACGCCAGAATTCATCGGCAAATATGAGAAGATCAAAGATCACTGGCCTGCATTTGTGGCCCACAAGACATCGGAAAAGAGTAAGAAGATTTCGGCGACAAACAAGCAAAATGCTGTGAAGAAGAAGCTTCACCATCGCACGGGGTCAGGTGGCTACCTCAAAGCCCGGCCTAAGTGGTCCAAGGCTGAGCATGACCTGCTTGAAAAAGGGATCGAACCAGAGACAATGTACTGGCCAGACCATTGCCGGACTTGGTTCTTCGGGGCTGGCGGAACCTTGGACCCTGTAACAGGGAAGTGCCAGTGGACGGACGAGCAACTGCAAATACCAGTCAAGAACCTTCGACACTATATCGATGCAGCGCAGCGAGGGACGTTCCTTCCAAACAGGGAGAAGGACGAGCTCACAATGGCCCTTGGGAATCCTGAGTACCCTGGACGGACACGAGGCACACCAGGCTCCATTCCGTGGAAGGTTGGTTTTCCGGACGCAGGGGGTTACAAAACCCACGAGAGGAGGAAGAAACTAGAGCAGGACCAACTGCAGGTGCTGCACGAAAGAGTAATGGGGCTAGAGGAACGAGAAGAGGAATGAGAAGCAGCATATCGCAACAAACGACCTGCCGAAGCTTCCCCCGAAGCTACCCCGCCATCTCAGCGGAGAAGCAGTGTGGGTTCCACCGAGCTGCTTCAGCCGGAGCATGTCTTGACGGCTCCTGCCAGCTATCCCGTGGATGGTATCACGGAGTCTCAAAATTGCCACATTATGGTACGATGGATGAATTTGAAGGTCAAGGCGGCTGTTGGCCAAATTTATCCTAGTGGACCCGACACAACTTATCACTGCTAACCGATTCCAGAAGGATATGCTAAGGTGATGGTGGATGAAATAACGGATGGATTTGAGGACCTCCTGCTTGACCACCCTACCGGTGAAGGTGAGACTAGGCTGGGTTCTGCTCTGAAGACTCCATGCCTATGGAGGAAGGAGCTCAGCAACCATCCGAACTGGACGCCTCCGCCTCCTCCTCCTCCTCCTCCGGCGAGTCAGGGCACTCCGCCTCCACCACCGCCTCCTCCTCCGGCGAGTGACGATCAAGGCACGCGTGGCGGCACTCCGCCTCCTTCTCCGGCGCGTGGCGGCACTCCGCCTCCTTCTCCGGCATGTGGCGGCACTCCGCCTCCTTCTCCGCCTGCGCCGGCGCTCCCGAGCAGCCAGCAGCCTCCTCCTTCTCCACCTCGCCAGCAAGGGCGGAAGAGACCCGGCGCCGCCTCGGCTGCTCCGGCGCGTCGTAGTCCTTCTCCTCTGCCTCGTAAGCAAGCACGAAAGAAGACAGACGCCGCAGCCACTCCGTCTGCTCCGGCGTCTAGCAGCACAAGAAGAGGAGAGAGGCAATACAGATACGGTCCACCTCTAACGCCTCTAGAGAAGTTACCGTATGAGGGGACCGAGGAGGAAAACAATACGATCGTGCAGACCCACGTGAAGGAGTTCTTTGAAGGGGTGACAACAAAGAGACATCCACCTCCGGAGGAGAAGGTAGATCCGGTGAAAGCAAAGCACACTCTCGATGCCCTGAGGAAACTGGCAAAGTCTCCGCCGAGAACCAACTATGAGCGCATTACTGAACAGACATATCTCCAAGCAGAGCGGTCGGGAAGTACTGTCAGACATCAAAGAGCAAAAGAACGAGCAGCTGCGAAAAAATTGACCAGCTCGGCGAACAAGCAAACCAATCGTGCCCCCCGCTCAATGTGTCTAGCGGCAACATCGTTGCTAATGTTCCTGGGATGGTGGCCGGTTATGGCAATCTACAAGATTACCTGCCTGACGATACACTTCCTGATTTCATGAAGGTGGAAGAACACAAATACGAGTACGGGAAGCCTCTCGTCAAAGATGAAAAATCTCTAACAACGATGATGCGAAGATTCCATACTTGGTACATGAAAACCTGCGGAGAGTCTGGGGGGACGAATACTTTGTATCTGAGAATTAAAGAGGAGCACGACCTCGTTGGAAATGATATGTTGCATGTTCCATTTGAGGAGTTCTTCGAGTTCTTTTGCTACTGCCTGTAAGTACTATTTCTGTCATTAAGTCTTTATATAGCTCGGCTCTTTCATTGCATGTATTTATAATTAATTATCCTCAATATATTATGCAGATTGAAGATCGACGAGTGCAAAAAAAAAAATGAAATTTATGACATTGGGTTCATTAACACAAATATCATAGATGTATTTCTGGTTGAAAAGCACGTCAAAGAGGCCGAGGACAACTTGCTACAATCGTTGATCAAAAATCAAAGATACCATACTCTTTCCTTACAACGGCAAGTGAGTGTTACTGATCGTTTGCATATTCGGTTTCCCTTATTACTCGAGCGAGGTTATAGTAATGTAATTGATGAGTTATGCATGCGTGCGCAGGTACCACTATATTCTTCTGGAGATTAAGCTTGAGCGTGGACTAGTAACCGTCTTAGACTCGAGACGGAAAGATCCCAAAACCTATGCGGACATGACTGAAATGCTCAGCAAGTAAGTTCAATCGATCATTATCGCACCATATCGGCAACTTTTTGTTCATTTCCTGATATCTCAAGTAATAATAATTATTTTCTTTATCTTGCAGGGTTTGGAAACAGTTCACCGCAGAAGCTCCGGGACTGACGAAGGAGCTGTGATATACATACCCGAAAGTAAGTACTACTGGCTAGCTAGTTGTGCGCATCTCCCGTTGATTCTATAGCTATACTTTCATCAATGCCATTTATAATGCTTCATTATCAGTTTGATTGACCTCTATTTCTCGGTAAGTGCTTCTGGCAGGAACAAGGGAATGATTTCTGTGGATACTACGTGTGCGAGTTCATCCAAATCGCGACTTTGAAAAACAAGCGGGGCTACTCTCAAAGACAATATGAAGTGCGTAAGCAATAATATTCACAATTTCATTTTATTACACCATCATTTCTGTCGAGTTTCATTCATATATATGTATTAATTAACCCCCTTCTTCAAATTAGACGTGGCAGATGCGGAATGAACTCCTAGAACCAGATCGCATGAAAGCAATTCAAGAGGAATTGGCGGGATTCTTTCTTGACCACGTCATCAATAAAGCCGGAGAATACCATGTGGAAGTTGATTTCAAATGCTAGGGGACTGTAATTGAGAGATCTTATATATTGTACATGTATGTAGCCAGTAGCGTCTGACGTACATGATACGAAAACTTGTTGTTCGACCAATCTCTCGGAGAAGGAGAGGTCGATCGATCATTTCTCTCGGTATGCATGACGAACTTCTGTACTCGATGGTTCCCTTCATTTTCTTACTAGTATATATGTATATAGTACGTAGCGTCGACCAAGCATGGACATAAGAGAGAACACTTCTCCCTATTAATTAGCTAGCTGACACAATATATGAAACACCTAAATTAACCCCCAAAACCTCCAACCCCCCCCCCCCTTCAAAAAAAAAACAAAAATCCCAGCCACTGGAATGCTGACGCGTGGATGCCACTTGGTCCCGGTTGGTGCCACCAATCGGGACCAAAGGCCCCCCTGCCTAGGCTCGGCGCACCGGCCACATGGAGGACCATCTGTCCCGGTTCATGTTAGAACCGGGACTAAAGGGGGAAGGTATTAGTAATGACCCATTAGTCCCGGTTCATGAACCGGACTAAAGACCCTTACGAACCGGGACTAATAGGTGTTTTCTACTAGTGGCAGTATTTTATGCTTTTCTGGCTGGAAAACCCAAGAAAATTCATGAAATTTCAGAAGGCAATGAAACTTGGCATGGATGCTTCTCAGGATGATACAAGGCTGTAGAAAACATATGGGTCCATTTGAACTATGTTGAAAAAAACGTCCTTTCAGACGGCCCTTCCCTCCTACCGAACGGCCTCCTGGGAACATGGTAAATTTTTGGTTATCTTTACACTGATACCAAATTTGGCCAACAAGTGGGAATGCCCATTTCAGTAGTCCACGCAAAATTTCAATAAATTACGGCAGCAGACGCACGTTGCGTTACGTCCGGGCGGTATTTTAGAGATTTTTTGCCGCAAAACCCTAGAAAATGCATGGAATGTCAGAAAGCAACAAAACTTGGCAAGGATGCTTCTCATTATGACACAAGGCCATAGAACTAATCTGGGTCCATTTCAAGGAAGTCAGAAAAAACGTCTTTCCAGACAGATCCTTCCAAACGAACCCTAGAAAAAAATGTCCGGGCAGTATTTTAGGGTTTTCTCACTGGAAAACTCTAGAATATGCATGGAATGTGAGGAAGCAACGAAACTTGGCATGTATGCTTGTCAAGATGATACGAGGCTGTAGCAAAATTTTGGGTCCAGTTCAAGGATGTCGAAAAAATGTCCTTTTAGATGGACCCTTCCCTCCTACTCGAACGGCCTCCTATGATTTGTGGCCGTCTTTGGAATGACATCAATTTTTGCCATCGTGTGGGCATGCCCATGAAAGTCCCCCGCGGAAAATTTGAATGAATTCCGGCAACAGACGGACGTTGCATCACGTACGAGCAATGTTATTTAGTAAGCCACCGCAGCCGAGATATTTTTGTGGTTTTTCCGCCAGCGCCAAGTCGTCTCTGAGCTCGAGTTCGCGGACTCCACCAACTAAGTCTGCCTCCACTGCGTCCACAGCCGAAAGGCACTGCGCTACAGAGCCAGGCATTGACCAGTCTGTCTAGCCGACAGTAGGATCAGGTTAGTCTTATGCTATTTTTCTCTGATGAGTAGAGATTTCTTTCATCCGCAATATTTTTTTTCTTTTCAAAAGACGGTTTTTTAAGCTTTCTATCAAGTGTCAAGAATATACCAGAAAGCAGATTTAGATGGACATTCCGTAACTTGCGTCGCCGAGTTGGTTTGCAAAAATTGCAAATGTTCAGTACGATCTTTTAATATGGGAAGATTGGGGCCGACTGTACGACAATTTTCAATTATTGTTAATTTTGCATCCATTTTTGACAGACTTGATGTATGATGACTTGTTTCTTTCGCTTATTTATGTTTTACAACAGTCCAGCATCCTTTGTTTTCAAATAATATTAGCTTAACTATATGCCTTCATTAGCAAGTGAGTGCTTTACATAGCACTTATTAGGCAGGAGATGCAAACAAGCTGCTACGAGGCGACGGAAAAATCTGGTTCGGTCGATGGAGGACTGGCGGGTCCTCCGGCGCCACGGCACGATTATCCTCGGCCGTGCTCAGCTCGCAGCAATCACCCTGTCCCTACACTCTGTTGTATGCAGACTTGCAGAGCATACCGAAATCTGTATACAAAATAGGCCGACTTAGCAACTCTATCTTGTTCACGGCAGATGGACTATTCAACATATGATGTGCCAATCACACAGCCAATCAAGGTACCCAGAGACGAGTCAGTCCGGGCAGTACGATGTTGTTTTTTCTTCTCTGAACTTAGATCCAGTCAGTCCGGGCATGTATGCTTATCTATGTGAGTTTTCACAATTTGGGCAGGGGAGTCAAGTCTATGTAAATCAAGTAAGACTTATATAAAAGTAAGTGAGTGAAGTGTAATGCAAAAAAATTTAGCATATATAAAAAAGTTTTTAATCGTAGTAGCCCTATCATTGCCCATCTGATGTAGGAGATGATCCGTCATTTCATGATCTGTCATAAGGTGACAGAGCATCGCCTTCATCAGCAAGGTAGCGATAGGCCTATTACTCCCTCCGTCCAGAAATACTTGTCATCACTATGAATAAAAGGAGATGTATCTAGATGTATTTTAGTTCTAGATACATCCATTTTTATCCATTTTGATGACAAGTATTTTCGGACGGATGGAGTACAATATAAGAATAACTTACCGTTATAGATGGACGTGGCTATTTAAACCGCGGAGTCAGTGGCTTGTTAGGCAATATGCACTGGTAGAAAACAGGGCATTTGTCCCAGTTCGTAAGGGCCTTTAGTCCCGGTTCATGAACCTGGACTAATGGGTCGTTACTAATACCTCCCCCCTTTAGTCCCGGTTCAAACACGAACCGGGACAGATGGTCCTCCACGTGGCCGGTGCGCCAAGCCCAGGCAGGGGGCCTTTGGTCCCGGTTGGTGGCACCAACCGGGACAAAAAACCATCCACGCGTCAGCATTCCAGGGCTGGGGTTTTTTTTAAAGGGGGGGGGGGGTTGGGGGTTATTGTGTTAGCTAGCTAATTAATAGAGAGAAGTGTCCTCTCTTCCGTCCGTGCTTGGTCGACGCTACGTACTATATACATAAGTGATCGAGAGAACCATTGAGTACAGAAGTTCGTCATGCATACCGATAGAAGTGATCGATCGACCTCTCCTTCTCCGAGAGATTGGTCGAACAACAAGTTTTCGTATCATGTATCCGACGCTACTGGCTACATACATGTACAATATGTAAGATCTCTTAATTACAATCCCCTAGCAATTGAAATCAACTTCCACATGGTATTCTCCGGCTTTATTGATGACGTGGTCAAGAAAGAATCCCGCCAATTCCTCTTGAATTGCTTTCATGCGATCTGGTTCTAGGAGTTCATTCCACATCTGCCATGTCGAAGTTATCTAGAGGGGGTTATATCGACAACAACGCGACATACATATACATGGGAAAATAATGTTATCGGGGAGGGGGTATCGGTACCGCCCCCCCTCGTGTTGAAGTTTTTTCTTTCTCCTCTATTCCTTTCTTTCTTCTTCTCCTCTTCTTTTTCTTCTTCTCCCTCGAGAAAGGAAAATAATTATGGAAAAGGAAGAAAAGAGGAAGAAGGAAGAAGCAAAAAAAAGAAGAAAAAAAAAGAAGAAAAAAGAGGAGAAGAAGAAAGGAATAGAGGAGAAGAAGAAAAAATAGAAAAAAATTCTATTTTTTCTTCTTCTCCTCTATTCCTTTCATTTCTATTTTTTCTTCTTCTCCTCTATTCCTTTCTTCTTCTCCTCTTCTTTTTCTTCTTTTTTCTTCTTCTTATTTATTTCTCCTCTTCTTCTTTCTTTCCTCTTCTTATTTTCTTCTTTCCTATCCTTCTTTTTCTAAAATTGTAACTTTTGCATATATAAAACTTTTCTAAAATGTTAACTTTCTATATATGAACAAATAACTTTTTATGAACAAAAAAGAATTTTTAACATATATATTTAGCAAATTCTAGCCACATACATCACATAGACATATACATTATAGCCACATACACATATACATCACATATGAACAAAAAAATATAGGCACATACATACACATACATTATATATATATATATATATATATATATATATATATATATATATATGAAAAAAAAATAAACTAATAAAAAAACAGAGCCGGGCAGAGGGGCATTGCGGCAGCGGTGGCGCCGGCGGGGCAGGGCAGGGGTGCAGGTGCGCGAGGCAGGGCAGGGGTGCGGGAGCGAGGCAAGGCAGGGGTGCGAGGCAGGTGCTCACAGGGGGGTGGCGGGGCACGACGGGCGGCGTCGGCGCGCGTGGAGCGGCGCTGGTGTCGGGGCAGATGGCGTCGAGGGCGGCGGCGACGGCAAAGTTGAGCAGCCTGACGGCGTCGGAGGCGGCGACGACGTTGAGGTGGACCAGCATGACAGCGTCGGAGGCGGCGGCGACGACGAGGTGGAGCAGCCTGACGGCTCGGCGGCGATGGCGACGAGGCAGAACAGCGGGCGTCGGGCGGAGAAGAAAGGGATGGATTTTGGAGAAACTGCTAAGTGCTAGTTATATATGAAGAGAATTGGTCCCGGTTCGTGAAACCAACCTGGACTAATGCCCCCTTTAGTCCCGGTTAGTGCCACCAACCGGGACCAAAGGCCTCTTTTCAGCAGCCCAAACAGGCCTTTGGTCCCGGTTGGTGGCACCAACCGGGATTAAAGTGTGGGCATTGATACCGGTTCGTGGCACCAACCGGTATCAATGCCCACACTTTAGTCCCGGTTGGTGCTACCAACCGGGACCAAAGGCCCCTGTGCTGCCCGCGTCGGGGCCAAAGTTTAGTCCCACCTCGCTAGTTGAGAGGGGCGCGCAGTGGTTTATAAGCCCCACTGACGCACCCCTCTCGAGCTCCTCTCCACCGCAGGCTTGCGGGCCTACTTGCTACTACTTTGCATGATGGGCCTTCTGCGCCTACTGCGGGCCTAAAACCTGGCCCATGGAAGGGTTTCTAGTCGTATTCAGGCCGTGGGGGCCCAGTAGAAGGCATTTTTTGTTTTCTTTACTTATTGTTGCTATTTTTATTTTTTTGTTTTGTTTTCTGCATTATTTATTTTCTTTTGTTTTTTGCTTTAGTTTTTAATTCTTTTTGCTTTTAGTTTTAGGAAAATTATAAACTTTCTGTTAGTGCCATTAGTTTTCAAATTTGAAAACACTTTTTTTGTTTTTTTGTTTTCTTTCTTGCTTTATTTACTTTATTTTGTTTCTACTTACAACAAAATACTTATTGTTGCTATTTTTAATTATTACGATGGCCGAACCATAAGACATTAAAGCATTTCAAATGAACTCTAAAAAAGTTGAAAGTTGGCATGGTATCCTAAATTCACCCACATAGCATGTGCATGTACAAAACGGACAATGGTATCATACTCGTCTGTTACAAAGTTGGCATGGTATCATCATAATAGTTGCGGGAGAAAGTCTTCACTTTTTCTTCGCTTGTGTCATTTGCTTATTGCGCCGTAACTATGGATAATCTTCATCGTTTATCAGGATGCTGGGGTCAGCCTTGACTTTGAAGGGAGAAATTTCATGAAACTTTTCATAATCTTCTTACATGTCTGTCTTGCCCTCCACTCCCACGATGTCCCTTTTTCCTGAAAGAACTATGTGGCGATTTGGCTCATCGTATGATGTCTTCGCTTCCTTATCTTTTCTCTTTCTCAGTCTGGTAGACATGTCCTTCACATAGATAACCTATACCACATCATTGGCTAGGACGAACGGTTCGTCAGTGTACCCAAGATTTTTCAGATCCACTGTTGTCATTCCGTATTGTGGGTCTACCTGTACCCCGCCTCCTGACAGATTGACCCATTTGCACTTGAACAAAACGACCTCAAAATCATGTCTGTAGTCATGTAACCATAATATGTGTCCTTTCCCCTCTCGGTTGTTGCATCAAAGCGGACACCGCTGTTTTGGTTGGTGCTCTTTTGATCTTGGTCAATCGTGTAAAATGTATTCCCATTTATCTCGTATCCTTTCCAAATCGATACAGTCAAAGATGGTCCCCTGGACAACAAGTACATCTCATCACAAACAGTGTTGTCACCTCTGAGACGTGCTTCCAACCAACTGCTGAACGTCCTGATGTGTTCACATGTAATCCAGTCATCGCACTGCTCTGGGTGTTTGGAGCGCATACTGTTCTTGTGTTCATCGACATGCGGGGTCACCAAGGTAGAGTTCTGTAGAAATGTGTAGTGTGCTTGAGACCAAGAATATCCGTCCCTGCATATTATTGAGTCCCTTCCAAGCGTGCCTTTTCCAGTCAGTCTTCCCTCATACCGCGATTTAGGGAGACCTATCTTCTTAAGGCCAGGAATGAAGTCAACAGAAAACCCGATGACATCATTTGTTTGATGGCCCATGGAGATGCTTCCTTCTGGCCTAGCGTGGTTACGGACATATTTCTTTAGGACTCCCATGAACCTCTCAAAGGGGTACATATTGTGTAGAAATACGGGGCCCAGAATGACAATCTCGTCAACTAGATGAACCAGGACGTGCGTCATGATATTGAAGAAGGATGGTGGAAACACCAGCTCGAAACTGACAAGACATTGCACCACATCACTCCTTAGCCTTGGTATGATTTCTGGATCGATCACCTTCTGAGAGATTGCATCGAGGAATGCATATAGCTTCACAATGGCTAATCGGACATTTTCTGGTAGAAGCCCCCTCAATGCAACCGGAAGCAGTTGCGTCATAATCACGTGGCAGTCATGAGACTTTAGGTTCTGAAACTTTTTCTCTGCCATATTTATTATTTCTTTTATATTCGACGAGAAGCCAGTCGGGACCTTCATACTAAGAAGGCATTCAAAGAAGATTTCCTTCTCTTCTTTGGTAATAGCATAGCTGGCAGGACCTTCATACTGCTTTGGAGGCATGCCGTCTTTTTCGTGCAAACGTTGCAGGTCCTCCCGTGCCTCAGCTGTATCTTTTGTCTTCCCATACACGCCCAAGAAGCCTAGCAGATTCATGCAAAGGTTCTTCGTCACGTGCATCACGTCGATCGAAGAGCGGACCTCTAGGTCTTTCCAGTAGGGTAGGTCCCAAAATATAGATTTCTTCTTCCACATGGGTGCGTGTCCTCCAGCGTCACTCGGAACACCTAGTCCGCCGGGACCCTTTCCAAAGATTACGTGTAAATAATTGACCATAGCAAGTACGTGATCACCGGTACGCATGGCGGGCTTCTTCCGGTGATCTGCCTCGCCTTTGAAATGCTTGCCTTTCTTTCGACGTTGATGGTTGGTCGGAAGAAATCGACGATGGCCCAGGTACACATTCTTCCTGTAGCTTCCTAGGTATATACTATCGGTGTCAAGTAAACAGTGCGTGCATGCGTGGTATCCCTTGTTTGTCTGTCCTGAAAGGTTACTGAGAGCGGACCAATCGTTGATGGTCACGAACAGCAACGCCTTTAGGTCAAATTCCTCCTGTTTGTGCTCATCCCACGTACGTACACCGTTTCCATTCCACAGCTGTAAAAGTTCTTCAACTAATGGCCTTAGGTACACATCAATGTCGTTGCCGGGTTGCTTAGGGCCTTGGATGAGAACTGGCATCATAATGAACTTCCGCTTCATGCACATCCAAGGAGGAAGGTTATACATACATAGAGTCACGGGCCAGGTGCTGTGATTGCTGCTTTGCTCCCCGAAAGGATTAATGCCATCCACGCTTAAAGCAAACCATACGTTCCTTGGCTCACTTGCAAACTCATCCCAGTACTTTCTCTTGATTTTTCTCCACTGCGACCTCTCAACTTCCCGTCTTTCTTACGGTCCTCACTGTGCCATCGCATCAACTTGGCATGCTCTCCGTTTCTGAACAGACGTTTCAACCGTGGTATTATAGGAGCATACCACATCACCTTCGTAGGAACCCTCTTCCTGGGGGGCTCGCCGTCAACATCACCAGGGTCATCTCGTCTGATCTTATACCGTAATGCACCGCATAACGGGCATGCGTTCAGATCCTTGTACGCACCACGGTAGAGGATGCAGTCATTAGGGCATGCATGTATCTTCTGCACCTCCAATCATAGAGGGCATACAACCTTCTTTGTTGCGTATGTACTACCGGGAAATTCGTTATCCTTTGGAAGCTTCTTCTTCAATATTTTCAGTAGCTTCTCAAATCCTTTGTCAGGCACATCATTCTCTGCCTTCCACTGCAGCAATTCCAGTACGGTACCGAGCTTTGCATTGCCATCTTCGCAATTGAGCTTTGCATTGCGATCGAACTTCAGCTTCTCCTTTTGACTTTCGCATTGCGTCCTTGCATCGACGGCGGAGATCATCATCATCGGGCACATCGTCTGGTTCCTCTTGATCTTCAGTAGCATCATCGTGCACATCATCTGGTTCTCTTGATGTTCAGTAGCATCACTATATTCAGGGGGCACATAGTTGTCATCGTACTCTTCTTCTTCGCCGTCTTCCATCATAACCCCTATTTCTCCGTGCCTCGTCCAAACATTATAGTGTGGCATGAAACCCTTGTAAAGCAGGTGGGTGTGAAGGATTTTCCGGTCAGAGTAAGACTTCGTATTCCCACATATAGGGCATGGACAACACATAAAACCATTCTACTTGTTTGCCTCAGCCACTTCGAGAAAATCATTCACGCCCTTAATGTACTCGGAGGTGTGTCTTGAACCGTACATCCATTGCCGGTTCATCTGCGTGCATTATATATAATTAAGTGTGTCAAATATCATTACAGAACATCATGAATAGATAATTAAGTGACCAAATTAATAGAAGTTCATCATACATAGTTCTCATCTAACAACATAAAGCTCTGCAGAGCATCTAAATTAATTAAACCATACATTGAAACTATGTAAAACATTTCAATGCAAAAACAAATGCGATCATAATCGCAACCAATGTAACAACTGATCCAATGGCATAATGATACCAAGCCTCGGTATGAATGGCATATTTTCTAATCTTTATAATCTTCAAGCGCATTGCATCAATCTTGATCTTGTGATCATCGACGACATCCACAACATGCAACTCCAATATCATCTTCTACTCCTCAATTTTTCTAATTTTTTCCTTCAACAAATTGTTTTCTTCTTCTACTAAATTTAACCTCTCGACAATAGGGTCGGTTGGAATTTTCGGTTCAACAACCTCCTACATAAATAAAATCTATGTTACGTTGGTCGCCATAATTGTCATAAACAATAAATGAACCAATAGTTATGAAAATATAATATATACCACATCCGAATCATAGATAGGACGAGGATCGACGGGGGCGGATACCAAAACCATCGCACTATCTAAGATGCAATAATAAAAGTAAGAAAATTATACAAGTATCTATATAAACATACAAGTAAGATTTTTTTTCCTTTCAGAAAGAAGATAAGAACAAGAGGCTCACCACGGTGGTGCCGGCGACGAGATCGGTGCGGGCGATCGACGGCGGTGAAGACTGGGACGGGACGTGACGGACTGCTAAACCTAGACAAATATTGAGGAAAATGGAGCTTGGAGGTCGAGCTAGGAGAGGAGAAAGCTTAAGTAGTGTGGCTCGGGCATTCCATCGAACACCTCGTGTGCATAGGGGGTGAGCTAGAGCACCACAAAGCTCTCCCCTCGCTGGCCACGAAAAACAGAGCAGTGGGAGTGCTCTGCTCGCGGGCGAGGGGTATATATAGGCAATTAATTGGTCCCGGTTTGTGGCTTGAACCGGGACTAAAGGGCAACCTTTGGTCCCAGTTCAAGCCACCAACCGGGACCAATGGTGGTGGGCCAGGAGCGAGGCCCATTGGTCCCGGTTCGTCCCACCAACTGGGACCAAAAGGTCCAGACGAACCGGGACCAATGGCCTACGTGGCCCGGCCGGCCCCCGGGGCTCACGAACCGGGTCAAATGCTACCATTGGTCCCGGTTCTGGATTGAACCGGGACTAATGGGCTGACCTGGCCTGGACCATTGCCCTCTTTTCTACTAGTGGTGGTTGCAGTGGTTTGCTCACGGCAGATGTCATGGGTAGGCTTATCGAACGTGGTTGGGTCTGGAGGACGTCGGAGGGTTCCGGAGGCGAGAGTGGGGACAAGGGGTGGGGGACACACGATGTACCCAGGTTCAGGGCCCTCCGGGGGAGGTAACACACCTAGTCCTGCGAGCTCTACTTGATGGGTCACTACAAGAACTACAATGGTGCTCCTTGAGCTGTCTTGGGGAGAGGAGGAAGGATGACTAGCTCTCTACTTCTATTGGTGAAGTGAAAGGATGGCTTGCTCGAGGGGAAATGAGTGGGTGAATGGAATGACCCCCCTGCATGGAGGGCTTCCCTGGGGTCTTATAGGCCGGTGTCCCGGGATTACAATGGTAATATTCAAGGGCGCGAGGCCCAGCTGTGATCGCCTCATGCCGGATAGTGGGACCCGCCGGCTGCGGGCCCGCCGACCGTCCGACACTCTAGCATGTCTTCGCTTGCGTCATGTAGCGGCTGGCACTATGCAGCTACAGGGGAACGGTCTTGTCGCCCAATTGGCCGCGGCTGGAGCCAACATGGCCATCCGCCACCTTCAACGCTGTCGGGTCGAGCTTCGTCGTCATGCCCAGCTGGCCCTGAGCCTCCGGGCCGGCTTGAGAGTGGGCCGGATCGAGGGGCTTTGGCCGCCCCATTGTTTGGAAAATGGTTAAGTGCTGATGCGCTTACCCGAGGGTTATCCCCCCGACAGTAGTCCCGTAAGATGGCGAGGCCGGCGGGTGCCGGCTGGGCTCCCAGAAGCTTACCTTCCAGATGGATGACCTGATCTGGCCAGCCATGCGAGGTGGGTCTGGGTTCTCGCGCACTCGGCCTGGACGGAGGAGCCGAGGGGACCTGCGGACTGTCTTTCGGCATGAATAGTCATGCCCACCGCTCGCTGGTAGCTCACCACATGGGTGCTGTGACCAGGCCTAGGCCTGCCAGGCCATGTGCGCGACGGGGCGTCGCCGCAGGCCGGGCTCACCAGGCCGCGGGCTCGGCGCATGTGCGGGATCTTATACGGCGGCCCCGGACGATTGCGCTTCCAGAGGCGTTTAATGTGCCCGCACGTCATGGGAGAGGTGGGGGCTCATGGCACAACCGATCTTACTTCCCCCATGTCCTTGCAGGGTTTAAATTAGGGGGGAGGGGTGTAACACCCTGGATTTTGTCCTTATCTTTTTCCTCTGATTTTCTTGGATTTATTGATTTGAATTGTTTTTCTGTGGCTATGTGGTTTTGAAACTTGGGAAGATCATGTCTTCCTAGGTTTCATAGTGGCTTGTCATCCCCAAAACCATCCCTAGATCATGTTATTTTCATCCTAGCCCAAATGTCAATGTTCTTTTATTGGGAATATTCCTTTTCTATTAAACGAATAATCTTATTTGCCCTAGGTTGTCAAGCAACCCATCTTTCTATCACTCCATAAATCGCCAAATAATTCTCATAAATTATTTGGGTCATATCTTGCTCAAATCTGGCAAAACTTTTCATTGCCATGTTCAAAAATAATCCTTAAATAATTATTTTCTTATTCTGCCCTAAATGGCCTTGTGTGAAGGAAGTGCTATTTATCTTTGCTTGATTGACCCTAAATTTTTTGGACATCTTTTCCTGTACAAATCATTGCCTCCAGCCAAAATTCAACTCAATTTCCCTAGTAGATTCCTGAGCAATTTTTCAAAGTTCCTGTCTTAGGGAATCCTCTTCCTACACAAACTAGGTTTTTAGATTGCTATGTAAATAGGCAATTTTTTATTAATTTAGTTGATGAATAAGTCACTAGCATGGCATTGACAGAATTATCAACATGCTGATATTTGATCACACAAGCACATACTACGCTAACAGCAGATACGTCTATGTATAACACTAGCATGGCTAAAACAATAATAAACAGGAGCGGGATAAATGAGTTATACCCTCCAATAGGCTAGGCAGAAGTCACGGTGACGGCGGCAGCAACGGCGTCCTCGGTGGCCTTCTTTTTGGCTTCGAGTTCCTCAGCGGCGGCATGGTCGGCGTCGGTTGACAGGATGACGTTGCAATGAAAACGATGCAATGGACGTGGATGAATGGTGGCGAGAAGTCGTACAGGATCTGGACAGGCGAATTTTTGGAGGCCTGCTCTGTTTTGTGATGGGATCACCGGCGGCCGCGTTGTTGGACAGGATGAGGAGGCAGATGCGATCTGTTTCGCGCGTTGGCTAATTCTTGCGCGGCAAAAACAAGTGCATAGGTGTGAGCTCGGCTCATCTCATTCCCATGCCGAGGTGGGCAGCAGAGGACGAGCATGCGGGAATCACTTCTCTTCTCAAGCTCCAATAGCATGTGGAAGAGAATCCCTTGTAAGGAGGTCCAACTCCTCTCCAACTCGCGGTAAGGGACTAAAGTTCCCACCACACCCATTATCATATATCCCACATGGGCCCTTGTGGATTTTCTGAAATTGTTAGACATGTGGAAGATAATTAACTCCCGACACCTGGGCTCTAAATCCTAAGAGCATCTCCAATAGATGATGACTAACTTTTGCATCTCTGAATTCCCAAAACCCCTCTCCAACAGATGATGTAGATGAAAAAAAAATTACATCTTCCCTTCCCGGAGATGTAAAATACAACACTTATGATTAAAATGGGACTGCACATACATCTACACCGTCGTCATGTCACTATATACAACCTCCATGTATGGAGAATCGAATTATAGTTAGAAGATATGGTATATGGGCTCTTGCTCAGTTTCTCTGTGTATCAGTAACACCTTTCAAAGAAAAATTAACTAAACGTACCACCGGCCCGTGTGCTATTCAGCCTTTTGGGCTTTTTTGGGTTGTTTAAAATGAAAATAAAGAAAAAAGGGGTTCGATAGCAGGTGAGGATCGATAGCCTTTTATTCAGTTTCTGATCCGTCTTCGTCGTTGGGCATCGATTTGCTAGCTTTGTCGTTGCCGCCAAACTGTAGTGTAACAAATATGACTAGTTTAGAGTGGTTGAGATGGATGTGCACACATCATAATCACGCGCCTACTCTTTTTCTTTATTGTTGAAACAGCAACCTAGTACCTAACTCAATGACTCGATCGTGTCTGAACACCTTGTCGGCATGTACATTGCTGACGATGTGGATCACATGTGATATAGACTTTGAAATAGACCAATGGCAGGTTCGTCTCTAAATACATTACAACGCCGATCGGGCGTCATGATCGCGAGCGTACATTGAGTTATCTATCTAGGTTGGGCTAGCTTAAACAGTGTCTTACAATGGGTATATATTGTGTATATTGACCGTCTTTGTGTTTCGTCTCTTCTCTACAATAATTGAATTTTCTTTGGAGGCCAACGTGTGAGTTTTCAGTTCAGCTTTTCTTAATAATAGTATAATTTTTCGCCAGCACAGAACAATATTACTAGACCAATTAGTTGCTCTGTCTCAAACTCAATGTATCCAGCTACGTCCTCTGACTGGAAATACATATCTCCTGTCTCTTGTACTCGAAATTCAGAATGAAGAGGCACTCATATTCTTAGATGCAATATTTCCAACAAAAGAAGAATGTGGCATACAAGAATTTCCCATCCGCGTTCATATCATCTGAACTGAATTGCCTAAATGAAGTGATTCTCATGCTGTTTTTCGGCAGATCAATTCAGATCTAGCACAAATTACAAGTCTCTCTCTTACTTAAAGAAAGAAAAAGGATAGATCGTTTCAACCAACCACATTGATCTAACTAGAAGAAAATGCCGTGTTTCAGAAGACGTCTTCACGTGTAGTAGAAATTACAAGTCTCTTTCTAGAAGAAACACAAAAGTTAGTTCGTTTAATATCGTGAGATTGTTTCACTCTAGCTTGAAGAAGAGCAAAAGAAAAATGTAAAGAGTTTGGCCGCTGGAATCATATGTGTTTCAAGCTACAACCAATCTTCAGCTTGTCCAGTGCCCACATGCTGCTTGCCTAAATTAAGGTGACTTTTCGACACTAGGAAAGCAAATTGTTAACACCAGATTTTGGCATGATCAAGAACTTAATTAATATGGCCACAAATGGAGAAGTAATCTGCATGAAAAAGTTTTGTATTGTCGACATGAACATCTTTGAAGCTTGGCCATCGCCATCCGAACTCATCTCAAGGGCCGAAACTATGCTCAAAGTATTAAGATTTGTATTCAGAGTATTGTTCGGCCAATTAAGCCTCCAAGATGACGTCATATGAGAAACGTTACTACACGGATTGTCTTCGTCTCGTCGAAACGGTCGATTTTGAAATAAAAATCGTCTCAATCCGTGTTCGTATGCAAAAGTTAGAGCCATCGGAGTGAATTCCTACCACAAGGCAAAAAGTGGCATGAGTGACCAGACACGATGTCTGATGGGTCGCGCGAGCGATCTGTCCCTTAAGCTGGCCTCAGATCGAAAAACGTTCAACCAGAAAATAGTTCATCTCATCGAAACGGTCAAATTTGCTTTTGCGCGCATCTTCATCCGAGGTTGTTTGTGGCCTGTGAGAGTCAAAAAACAAACTGATGTCCCGGACTTACCTAAATACGAGTTCGGTTAATTTTGAAAATATTTGGATGTGATTTGGAGTCCTTTTCTTGTACGGAAAGTCCATCTGCCTCTTATATACCTAAGGGGTGACGGCCTATTGAACAACACACAATCGACAAATCAATCTATCATGTTTTACCTTTACTTTTATCTTCTCCCTTGTTCTTCTTCCTCCTCGTTATCGTTCTTCTTGATTGCAGGGTGGCGAACCTCGAGGCCATAGGGGCGATCAAGTTGACCTAGGGCAGGCCATAACCATTGTGCTCCCTGATGGGGTCCCTCCCGGGCGTGTGGGGTTTCGGGTGTACAAAAGCGCCCGCCGGATTGTCTTGCGTACCGCGCTTCCAGCGGGTCTCCTTCGACGTGAGCTGCGGTGCATCACCCCCAGCGTCAAGGGTACACGGTGACGTGTTTGTATGCGAACACACTTTTTGGCGACTCCGTTGGGAACGAAGCTTTGAACGGTCTCCGGCCCGGTCTTGCTACGAAGAGATCATCATCTAGGATTTGCAATCTACAAAGTTAACATGAATACCCAATTCACTGCTGTAGATGCAAGTAATACATATGTTTGTTGGTAGATCGTTTAATGAACAAAATGTATCGGCTAGCCCTAACTTTATCAATCATGCATCTAATTATGTGCAAGAGACGTTGTAACAAAATCTCCATGCTTCTACCTCATATCTCTACTCCTAATGTATGAGTTGGTAGAATAGTATTCATCATTTATTTTCGTCCCATCACTTTCAACCGTTTTTTTCGCTGCTTTTTTTCGTCCCCTCCCTCATCCCAGGGAGGCACAAAAAAAGCAGACGAACTCAACCAACTTACACCTCTTTTAAAAGACTGAACTTGACATTTAAAGGTTCAGGCTTTCAAAACTAAAGGCCATGACCAGCCAATCATCAATATAAATGAATACCAAGCATACTATGAGATTTACCATCTTCGCCTAGTTCTCACTGGACACGCTACTTGAATGTCATCTCGCACATGGAGTTTTCTATCAATTCTACAAGGGGAAAACAAAGGAGTCACAAAGGTTCCTTTAAGCATATTTTACATTCATCTAATAGCATCACTCGATCAACCTGCCAACAATATGTATTACCGAATTAACCGCATAAAACACTACTATTACATTAGATTACAAAATGTGTCGGTTCATCCAAAGCACACACAAGGGGCAGGTGGATCTGATTGTTCGTTCTCTGAGAACAAGTGCTGCTTGAGTTTGTCCCTCGAGAATGCTCGTAATTGACCACCGAAGATTGGGGAACATTTAGTGACTATATTCTGTTGATGGCCGGCTTTCTATAGTGGCTCCTCAATCATTGTTGTTGTTTCTAGTTTAATTAGAGCAGGTGTGATTAATTTTCCAGCTCTTTCATTTGCACCAAACTGTACCGTAACAAACAAGACTACTTTAATTTCAATCTTTTTTCTTATTCTCAAAGCAGCTACCTAGTACCAAACTCAATGACTCATTCGTGTCTGAACAATGTGAGACTTCCTTTTGTCTGCACACATGTCTGATGATGGTGTGGATAGAATGATATATAGACATGGAGATATACCAATGGCAGGTTAGTCTCTGTGATATGGTCGTAAAAGGCAACGACCAAAACAAAAAGTCGTTGGTTCAGCGAGCTTTTGTTTTGGTCCCTAATTTTTACATTTTAATTTTGGGGACATGGCCTTTGTTTTCTTCTATTCCAAATTCTGGCTAATATTTTGGAGAAGGTCCCTTTCAAAAGGGTCCAATTAGTCATAATGCCATACATCAGTCCCACATGTCAGGAATTTGAAAATTGCTCAGATTATATTCATAAGTGGGTCCCACTGGCCAAGTTTTCAACATACATAATCACTATCTCAAACAGGACAGAACAAATACAATTCATCAAATAGCACTACGACAGCCTTTTACAATCCGTTACAATATTACAATTTACAGTCTACTACAAAACCAAAAAACTCTTTCCTAAGTAGGGCTTCACTGCTTCGCACTTGGCTTCACGGCTTTACACTCAAAAAAATTAGGTCTGGAGCTCCTCTAAAAGAGTGAACATAAAGGCAAAAAATTAGGCCTGGAGCTCCTAAAAAAGAGTGAACATAATGGCTACCAACATTAGAGTGTATTGAATTCCTTCGACGATCAGTTTAAATAAAGGAAAATAAGTAAGAAAAGCACATATATGTTGTCCCTGGAAGGCGAACGCATAGAACAATAGGAAAATTATACAGGAACAGAGCATAGAAGCAGATTAATTATATGGAACCAAAAATCGAATCATTGTAGATCAGATTACACAGGAAAAAAATGTAGAAGCAGATTATATGGAAGGGAAAACCAAATCATTACAGAGCACATCACCGGATCACATAATAATACATGAAGAGGAAGAAGCAACTATACGGGCCAAAACTGGACAAACCACAAACATCATCACAACGGCAAAAGTAGCCCTATTTGCATCATGTTGAACAGCACAAGCAGCCATATATGCATAGCAAACAAAGAACACTCGACATCCAACATCTGAAGATATTGCAATGATTTCTAAGAACACCTAGCATACTAGTTTCCGCAGAGCATAAGCAAACATTATATAATATCATTTGCATCACATCAACCAAATTATTCAAGCAGCACAACATGCACATTAACAAAGATAGGTTCCGGGTCCTGTTTGATTCACCTAGTTGATGGGGGCGGCAGAGCGGGAGACGAGCTCGATGTCGTTCCTATCGAGGACGATCTCATCCTTGACCTTCTCGGACTGGAGCTCCGCCAGATGCGGCAGCAACACCTCCAACAACCACAGCAACAGCAGGAGCACCAATAATGACCTTCGTGACATTTCATATCATCAATGAAGAAGAAAAAATTAAGACACAAGCAGCAAATATAGCTTCAGCATTACAGAATTATCATGTAATTGTTGAGCAGACAGGAATAAACAAAAACAATATCCTACCTATCTGTTATATTTGTATGTGGATTCACTTACAGTAAACAAGGTAATACCAACACAGTGTTTTGTACAATAACAGGAACAACTTGGTATTACACACGGAGCTCTATATATAGGTAAAAGTTCCAAATATTTGCAGATCATATGATTCATAGAGCATAGCATGGAAAATATGTACCAATGAACATGTTCATCTTCAATTGGTATCTCATTCTAAATATTCATGCACATTTGGTATTGGGCATTTCAGGTACAAAACTTAAACCAATCTAATTGAGATGCATATATGACATTTCATTGGTTACATTACTCTTCACATAGTAGAGGGGGAAAGCCTGAATATGCACTACTTAGCCATCCATACAGATCAGTTAACTTGTACTTTCATGATATAGTTCACTACTCAGCCATTCAACACATGCATCAATACTTCTTATAAACAGAAAGAAACTAATCCTAGTTGTAAGCATAGTACTTGTGCGAATAGACATGATTCAAGGAATAGAAGTGTCAATCAGTTCTGACGTCGAGATCATATTGAACACAAGTCATGTACATCATTATCATCACCAAAGATGTCTTGTACTAATAGTTAATAACACATAAAACTGAACTGCAACAAGAAGAATTGCATAAGACAAGCTTATGTATGAGCTGTCACATAAACATAGGATCTGGAACTAAAATTTTCGACTAATCCAATGCCGTAACAGGCATTTTACCTCGCCCATGTCTGCGAGCAGGAGGTCTCCCTCCGTCTCCCGCTCCAGAGCAACATCTACTAGAGGAAAACAGAAGTGAAGCTCTCAAGCAGCAACTTGATTGTAAACTGTGGACTGTGTAATGTCACAGCCGATCCAGTGGACTGTGAGATGTCAAGCAGTAAGTTGTCTAGCAGACAAGTTACAAAAATATCCATTACGTGTGTAGCAGGACACCGGAGAAGAGACTGAGATTAAGGAGTGTCATTAACACCATACATTTGCGTATATACTTTTCATGAGGAAGAAGTTAGATCTAATCATCGACGATCGTTGAAACAGAAAATGTGCAACACGAAAGTCTTGTGAAACTATAAGATAAAGCTACTGGTCAAAGGAAATTTCAAACGGTCGATCGTGCGTGACGAATTTGAAAATTTCATACAAAATAGCTCTAAACGTGAACATGAAATTGAATATTTATGGTCGACAAAACTTTGAACAAATCGCAAAAATGGAACCTTAACATCAATATGCATCTTTTTCATGTAGAGCTTATCTCGATTTCATGCACCGTTGTGTAGATTAGAAGGGACTAATAAATGAACAAGGTTAGGAGTTAAACCAACATACCACGTGCAAGCTCATGTACACCTGTACATTAGAACAAACAAGGCCGCATGCATCGAGCCACCCACCTGCCCTCGCGTCCATCGCTAGGGCCTGGCTGAGGAAAAACAGCCAAATCAAGCGTTCCCAAGGATGCAGGACCAGAGGTGCTTTAAAGTTCGTGTAATGTAGGCACAACAGTGAATGCGGGCAATCAAACGGTTCAAATTCTTCCCGCGCGGGTCTGGCTAGACTTAATGGAGGCAACCAAACGCGTCCTTAGTGTTTTAGAAGATTGGAGAGTCAGCTTTGGTGTACGTGTGTAGTAAGATCGTGTTAGTTTAGATAGGAACCTAGTCATTATGTCCTAGCTAGCTTGTACTCCTTCCGTAAAGGAATATAAGAGCTTTTAGATTACTACCTTAGTGACCTAAACGCTCTTATAATTTTTTACAAATGGAGTATACTATCTACAACAGCCGCCGGCGGCAAAAGCACAGGTTGTGGGACGATGTCGCGGTGCAGGTCCGGGCTGGGATGGACAAGGCGGATACGGCAGAGAGGGTCAGCGATACAACCGGTACGGACAATGGGGCGATGATGGCTACGACGTGTATGGCGAGGGACAACACCGTGGGTCATCTTCTGGTGGCGGCCAAGGATACAATTGGCACAATGGCGGCGGATTAGGACGTGGCTTCTAGGGACCGCGCGGAAATTCTGTTGAAGGAGTCGTCGGCCCCAATGACCGGTTTCAGGGTGGACATCGCCGCGACGGGAGAGGGGGTGGGAGGCGCCCACCTCCACCTCAACCACCACCACCGCCGACTGTTAACACGACGCACACGCCCCATGTGGCGGTGGTGGATACCATAGCAGTAGCGGCGGCGGCTATACCTGCTTTGCCCGAGGTGGCTGTAGACATAGTCCGGGCTCTGGTAGCGGTCACTATTTCGGTGGCCAGTAGCGCTGCTAAGTTAGGTGATGGTGCGCTGACAAAGGGCCGGACAAAGCGGATGGTGAAAAGCTTTTGAAGTGGGCCATTAATAAGAAGAAGCTGCCTTGCTATAGATGTGGCGAGCCGGGACACTTTGTCGCAGAGTGTACTAATTAGTTCTATGACTACTGCCTCAGACCAAACTCGTAACTCAAATATTCTCCTCCACGATCAGATCGTAGAAACTCTATTTTCTTGTGATGAAGATTTTCCACTTCACTCTAAAATTCTTCAAACTTTTCAAATGTTCCAGACTTATGCTTCATTAAGTAGATATAACAATATCTGCTCAAATTATCTGTGAAGGTAAGAAAATAATGATACCCGCCATGAGCCTCAACACTCATTGGACCGCATACATCCGTATGTATTATTTCCAATAAGTCAGTAGCTCGTTCCATTGTTCCGGAGAATGGAGTTTTAGTCGTCTTGCCCATGAGGCACGGTTCACAAGCACCAAGTGATTCATAATCAAATGATTCCAAAAGTCCATCAACATGGAGTTTCTTCATGTGCTTTACACCGATATGACCCAAACGGCAGTGCCACAAATAAGTTGCACTATCATCATGAACTTTGCATCTTTTGGATTCAATATTATGAATATGTCTATCAGCGCTATCGAGATTCAACAAAAATAGACCACTCAGCAAGGGTGCATGACCATAAAAGATATTACTCACATAAATAGAACAACCATTATTCTCTGATTTAAATGAATAATCATCTCGCATCAAACAAGATCCAGATATAACGTTCATGCTCAACGCTGGCACCAAATAACAATTATCCAGATCTAAAACTAATCCCGAAGGTAGATGTAGAGGTAGCGTGCCGACAGCGATCACATCGACCTTGGAACCATTTCCCACGTGCATCGTCACCTCGTCCTTAGCCAATCTTCGTTTAATCCGTAGCCCCTGTTTCGAGTTGCAAATATGAGCAACAGAAGCAATATCAAATACCCACGCGCTACTACGAGCATCAGTAAGGTACACATCAATAACATGTATATCAAATATACCTTTCACTTTGCCATCCCTCTTATCCGCCAAATACTTGGGGCAGTACCGCTTCCAGTGACCAGTCCTTTGCAGTAGAAGCACTCAGTTTCAGGCTTAGGTCTAGACTTGGGTTTGTTCTCTTGAGCAGCAACCTTTTTGCCGTTCGTCCTGAAGTTCCCATTCTTCCCTTTGCCTTTTTTCTTGAAACTAGTGGTCTTGTTGACCATCAACACTTGATGCTCCTTCTTGATTTCTACCTCCGCAGCTTTTAGCATCGCGAATAGCTCGGGAATAGTCGTGTTCATCCCTTGCATATTATAGTTCATCACGAAGCCTTTATAGCTAGGAGGCAGTGATTGAAAGAACTCTGTCAATGATACTATCATCAGGAAGATTAACTCGCAGCTGAGTCAAGTGGTTATGGTATGCAGACATTCTGAGTATGTGTTCACTGACAGAACTATTCTCCTCCATTTTGCAGTTGTAGAACTTGTTGGCGATTTCATATCTCTCAGCTCGGGCATTTTCTTGAAATATTAACTTCAACTCTTGTAACATCTCATATGCTCCATGACGTTCAAAACGTCTTTGAAATTCCGATTCTAAGCCATAAAGCATGGCACACTGAACTATCGAGTAGTCATCAGCTTTGCTCTGCCAGACGTTCTTAACGTCATCAGTAGCATGTGCAACAGGCCTGTCACCCAACGGTGCTTCCAGGACGTAATTCTTCTATGCAGCAATGAGGATAATCCTCAAGTTACAGACATAGTCCGTGTAGTTGCTGCCATCATCTTTCAACTTAGCTTTCTCTAGGAACACATTAAAATTCAAAGGAACTGTAGCACAAACAATTGATCTACAATAACATAGACATACAAAATGACTATCAGGACTAAGTTCATGATAAATTAAAGTTCAATTAATCATATTACTTAAGAAATCCTAGTTAGATAGACATCCCTCTAGTCATATAAATTATCACGTTATCCATATCAACTAAACCATGTCCGATCATCACGCGAGATGGAGTAGTTTTCAATGTTGAACATCAATATGTTGATCATATCTACAATATGATTCACGTTCGACCTTTCGGTCTCAGTGTTCCGAGGCCATATCTGCATATGCTAGGCTCGTCAAGTTTAACCTGAGTATTCTGCGTGTGCAAAATTGTCTTGCACCCGTTGTATGTGAATGATGACCCACAAACGTGGACAAGGGCATGCGGTGCACATCAGCAGGCCAAAGGGCCATGTGATGTATCGGCGGTATGTGCGATGCACAGGAATCGCTCGGCAAAATCGGATTTGTTTTGGAAACAAAAGGGATTGTATCCCGGGAGGATACGGCTCCTCGCGGTTAGGTCGGAGCCGGAGTCTTGCGCCTCTGCAAACCCAGCGCCCCTAAGTATGTTTGGTTTTGGTTCTATTTTGCTCCGTTTGGTGTAGTTTTGTAGAACAAAATCGTCTTAGATCAAAGGTTTTGTGCTGCACCCATCCTAACACCTCTCTCCCACCAAAATCGTACCGCACGATGCAGCAGGGCAAGCTGGGACGAGCTGGCAGATCTATTCAGCAAAAAAAAACATCAAGCAATACGTCGACGGGGTCCATCAGAAGTAGCATGCGAGATTAAGGCATTTGCTAGTGTTGGGAGTTGAGTAACTTTGGAGCATCAGTACATGAAGCATAGGCAAAAAAAGTCTACCTGCGCGCGCGGTACAACAGTTTAGTTATTTTCTTCGTGAGCCAGCCGAAAAGGAAAAAAAATCATGGAGCCAACGGGTGCCATATTTGAAGTGCAAAAGTTTCGACGGGACCGGAAACTTCGTGTTATAACAGACGAGAGTCAAATACTTGTTAGCGCAACAAGGATGCTTGAAGGCATTGCGGGATAACAAGCCACTAAGATGGATAATGATGACTGAGAGGAGTTGCAGATTCAAGCAACCGGAACAATACGATTGTGTTTGTCGGAGCAGGTCATGTATCATGTGATATATGAGAATTCGCCCAACAAAGTTTGGGGAGAAACGGGAGAGTCAGTTTATGTCAAAGACTACGACCACCAAGGTGTATTTGAAGCAAAAGTTATACAAACCGAAGATGCAAGAGAGGGCGGATTTTGTGGATCACTTCAATACCTTTAATAGGGTTGTCACGGATCTAGCACGTCTGAGTGTTAAGATTGACGATAAGAATTGGACGATTCTCCTTCTTTGTTCATTGTTGTTGTCCTATAAGCATTTGATCACTTCGTTGATGTACGGCAAGGAGACAGTTAAACTTGAGAATGTCACTGTAGCGTTATTATCCTATGATATGAGGAAGAAGATCAACACATAAAAAGGTGCTCATCGTGAAGGTTTGCTAGTCAATGGTGGGCAAGCCAGGAAAGAACATGAAAAATAAGAAGGTGGAGTATCACAAGTGCAAGCAGTGGGAACATATAAAGAAGGACTTCCATATCCCAATGGTGGGCCAAATGCTAATATAGCAACTCATAGTGATGACTTAGACAACGACAATCAACTAAAGGTGAAGCGCGGATGTTGGATTCGGCTAGCTCTTTCCATATGAAGCCCAATAGGGAGTGATTCCCTTTGTACAAGCTTGGTGAGCTTGATATAGCCTACATGAGAGATGACATGGGCCATCGTATTGCTGGAGTAGGTGACATCAAAATCAATATGTTTGAAGGAGTAGAACGGGTGCTTCGGAGAGTTAGACATGTGTCAAGGTTGAAGAGGAATCTAATTTCACTTGGAGTTCTACATGATGGTGGTATGATATTCCGTTGTGATCGGGATAAGAAGACCATGAGAATCGTGGAAGACAAGGTGACCGTGATGATGGGAGATAGGACATCTTTGCATCTTTACAAGTTGCAAGGGGGCACTATTGCAGGTGGAGACATGGAGACTGAAGTTGTGGGGGTAGCATATGTTTTCCATAGAGGCGGCGGGTCTATGGAAGACTCGTCGAGTAGCTCTCAGTAAGCTACGAAGAAGACAGCCCAAGTCTGGAGTACATGGAAATTTGACACTTGTACTAACTCAAAGTGGTGGAAAATATTTGCTAAGATGGAGTTTGTTGTGTTTGTGTCGAATATTATGTACTAGTAGGGTTATAGTAGGACTTGGAGTAGTAATAGGTGTGGGCAGGGTATGCTAGTGTTGGATTCGAATACGTGTATCCTAGGGCCTCCTATATAATGAGAGGCACCACATGTTGTAACCTATGGAGACTTAATAGCAGCAGGCGCGCAAGGGCAGCTGGCATCTTGTGTCGACGACCATGGTGGTCGCTGCAGCGGCATCAGTGGGACAAGCGCCCGTAGTCATGCCTCGCAGAGTAGGTGAGTTCGCCGAACTACATCAACAAATTGCGGTTGCATCTTCCATTGTGATTGCTTGGTCCTCGGTAGATCTACAGATGCGTCTACAATTATAACACTTTCCCCCCTTTCCGCATCTCCCCTTTATCCTTAGGTCCGAGAATCGCGCCACCGTTCCCTGCATCTTTCTCCACCCTCTCCGACGGCCTCGCTGGCTGGGGGAAGATGGGAGAGAGGGTGGATTTTCCCTGAAGTAAATAGGTTTCCTTCAAGGTTTAGGTCTAAGTCCAGGACTGCCTATATGACATAGATGGACGAGTACATGGAACGCCACGTGAGGGAATAAAGTCGTCCCATGGACATAGGGTGGTCCGGACCATCGACATGGGTCCTAGTATGAAACAAGGTGGAAATTACCTTGGTGTACAAGTCAGTTGCTATACATACCCGAAAGACCCATGTTAGTTTGTATCCAACTAGGACTATCCTTGTAAGCTGACACTGACACCTTGTATCCTACCCACCTATATAAGGCGGGGTAGAGAGCACCCCGGAGGCACGCCAACTTAGATGGTAACCACAATACCACATACACCAAACTAGAGTATACGATACCGAAGTAATACAACTCGCCACAAGTTGGTGTAGGATTTTCACCACCAAGACTCAAGGGCCCCGAACATGTATAAATATGTCTCTTGTGTGCTAAATCGTCGGATATCTATGTGTACGCCACCCCGTTTTATGTATTATAGATTAAAACATGGACACATGGTGTCATGTCAATCTGGTGCCTTGTTGCAAGCTCACGAGTGGCACGTGCGTCTCTCGTTCCTCCTCCCATTGGAGGCGGGTCTGGCGAGGGAACCTCAAATAAGCTTGAATGTTCTTCGATTATGAAGGTTCGGCTTTAGATGATCAATTTTGTCTTTGTTATTGTCACGGTGATGGAGATGGAGGAGGAGAAGGAGGGAGGTCCCAATCCCTTCGTATCGTGGTATTTTCCTAATGGTTTATTCGTGCAAAGGGTTCGCACCCGATAGATCATGATGATAGCACAATGGAGACATATGTATATAGGTTTGTGCCTCAAAAAATAGTGTCCAAGCATACATATCTATATCTTCTTGGGGAAACATCAAGCACTGCCCTACTACTGAAACAACTAAAGCTCCAGCAGCCCTGCCTTGCAAACAGTTTTTCAGGTTATTGATGACCATTGCATATTGAGGATGACTGCGCAACTCTCGTGCCTGAAATGACTACCTCAATATGTAGCAACTCAGCTAACGCTGGCATTGTCAAAGACATCAAGCAAGTCTGCAGCTACTTCTCAAATATCAGATTAAGAAATATTAATTGGAATGCTAACTGTGTAGCCCATGAAATAGCGTCTCTATGTTGTGTTGTAATGACTAAGCAAGTTTTCTTTGATTCCTATCATCCCTGCGCGTTGAAGTTAATCAAGCGAGAGTGTAATCACCACATTTCTAATTGAGTAACATAAGGCACATAAAAAAGATTCCCATAGCAGCCATACTCCTATTTTTTGAGGCTTAAACTCTCTCTTGTTCTCAGGATAGTCTCTAGGATCTCTCGATCTAGCCTTTGGTGGTATATGATGGGTGGGATTGATGGTCTACGGTGCATAATCTAAAAATATTTCCCTACGTAGTCCGCCAAGATCACTATGCATATAACAAGACATGCCCATAGATGCAAGGATTAGGATCACGACTCACCAGGCAGCGGATTCGATGTAGTCATAGAAGATATCTGAACAATTGTAGATCCTCACAATTAGGCCTAGTTGCAAGAATGTCGCTAAACTTTCCTCGTCAAGGATCACACGTATGATCCCTCCTATGTTGTGTATGCATACGCTCGTGTCAACCCGTCGGTGCTCTGCCGTCCAGCACTGACGAAGAGAGACCGTCTTTCGGCGTTGCTAATTGGTAGCACTAATCAACTGCGATTAGAGCTATATGAATCTGGAAATTTCTCCACACGCGAGAGATAACTAGAATTAGAGCAAGATTTAATCGGGAGAGGACACCTGAAAACCTAATTAGAATAGGCTCTAATTCATGTAGAGGGGATCTAATTGGAAGCTCTAATTATACTCTATAATTGTACTAGAAAGAGAGAGAGAGAGAGTCTTGAGACCCAATTGTGTGTTTTCTCTTGACCCTTGGGGTTATTTATATAGTGGGACGGAGGGGAGACTTTCCAAAGGGGAGGGAGGAGTCCTAGTTGAGCTAGAAAGGGGCTAGCCGCACCAAGGAAGTGGCTCCACCCCTCCTTCCTAGCCCAACTCGGATTGGACAAGGTGGAGTCAAATCCCACCTCTCTCTTTCCTTTTTCTCCTTTTTATTTTCTCCTATTTCTCTCCAATAAATTCAGGAAAAATATCAGGATGACAAGTAATAATATTTTAAGCCACTAGGGCCCACCTGGAAGCACACTAAAATAGGGAGCAGCCATGACGGGAATTTCTGCCCCCTCCGGCACTCCTCCCTCTTCGTGGTTTTTCCCTGAAACTCTTCTGGAACCCTATGAACCCAATATACAAAATAATCGATATTATCTATTGATGTTAGCAACATATTTCTAAAGTCCCGAGACTTCTCATGTCTGCCCTTACCTCTCATATAAATTCTTCCTAACACCGACATAATTTCTCTCTTATATAAACTTCCTCGAAACCACTCTGATTGACACCGAACTTGTTTCTATGACATCGTACCGACATCGAATATTCATAAAACAAATAAAGAAGTATTAATACTCACAACTAAAGGTGGGAACGGCTTAAGATTGTCACCCTTAAGTACTCGAGAACACACATATTGTGACCCTTATGTAGGACCATGAACGCCCATGATGGCTCTTGTGTGTTCACGACGAACGAGGGAACCTTAGTAGGACCATGCACTTATTCCCTTAACTTCACGATACCAATGATATCACGTGGTGATACTATGTGATGTGATCTAATCAAACTCTTTGACCATGACACATAAAACTCGTTACCGATATCATCCTCTTTTCTCATCCATATCCCTGATGTCCTTGTGATAAATCGCACTGTGTTTGGCCAGAAGATTGGTTGACATTGGTGATACTAAGAGGTCCCAGAGTATATATCCCTCTTTCATATAAATGAGTTAAGTACTAATGCTGAACGATCTCAGTTCCATTACACTTTCTAGATTATATCCAGACATCAGCATTATGATTCCCGGTTATGGAAATATGGTTAATGACATCAAAAGTATAATTTTCGATCATGCGGTCACAAGATATTCTCGTAGTATAGGAATTATAGTCAATGATAACTTCATATGTACTTTGCTAAAATGCAATACAATTATTTAGTCTCTTTTAGCGAGATCATATCCTTGGGTCCGTTCGGTACTATTGTTATCCTAACAATAAACTCTTAGGTTTTGCTAGACTTTTAACCAAGTCCATGATCAGTAAAATGTGATCATCTCACAAACCTTAGGATAATCTTAGAGACAATATTAGGAACTCTTGTTTGTTCATGTCTTAACACCCGCACATAGATTCTCCTTTGAAAACTCACTTTTCAAGTGCTATAACGGTTGTAGCATGAGGACATAAAATTAATTCCGAACTTGGAGATATAATAATAACTAAATATTAATTTTTCTAGGACATATCGCAAATAGTATCCAATTGCACTAGAGTCAATAATACTCTAGTTAGTATGATGCCATAATACTCTAGTTAGTATTAATGCTACACAAATCCAGTATTACTCACACTATGCATGCGGTACCTTAGACCATTGTCTTTCACATTTTGGTCTCATCAACTTGTGATAAACTTGCATTGGATTTATTAGGTATTGGAATTCTGTAAACTTGGTTCCGTAGTAGCATTAATAGTTCAAGCATCACCGAATGAATTATCATACTATCATTTGAAACCTCACCAAGTCGAGTGACTTATATCCAATAACTTGCAATCCACAATGTCTCACATTGTGTAGCAACTATCCATAGTAATATATTCTAGAGTCCACTCATAATACTCTAATGTTGATAATTATACAATAGACAATATTATGAACTAAAGAATCATAATCTGAATTAAAATCAATAAATATTTGATTTTTTTAATTCCACTACAAATACATTTGTGAACACACCTCACAGTATTATTTGCAGCTATACAAAATCCCACTGACTCATTTTATACTTTTTAATACCACTGTGAAATACTTATGTGAGAAAATTCTCACCATAATATTCATAGGTTTAATTACAAACAATTAACTTCTTGAAAATAATTACTTAAGTATTTCTCCCTTATACTGGTTTGACTAAACAATTTAGTCAACGAAAATCTACATGTTCTGGTATGCTTTTCTTTATGACAATGAGGTTTGGTCAAATCACACAATATCATGATCTGATCCCAACCCTTTCTATTTTGCTCACTAATGAGTATGAGGGTTAAGTCTCTTGCATAATAATATGTCATGTTTACTTTTGAGATAAAATAATTTATATCATTGTAATTCAAAATTTCTATCAGAATTATACTTAGCATACCCATCATATTCATGTTCATTAAACTCCTTAATCTATCTCATAGATCTTGAATTTCATAAGACACTTCCTGGCAATCATAATCAACTCCCACAGACTTTTGAGTCCCTTTGATTTATATAATGAAAAAGACGATCATCTTATTTCATTAACATGACTACATTAATATACTCATACTTGTAATATTTTAGATCACTACAGTAATCTAAAATTAATTACTTTTAGCAAAGAAGTTTGCTAATTTATCCAATAACATCTCTAAGCAATTGATATGATAAGTTTTCAACTCATCGTTGTTATTTATTCGTACTTGATAAAACAATTTTATCAATACTGAATTTATGAATATAAAATATTCATATATGTTTTTCCTTTCGAAAATATTCATGTTCCTGTGATTTAAAATCTTATTACTCTCAAGATAAAATCTTGGTGTAAACATGAATATCTTCCTTCTTATGGATCTATATGACAATCTAATGTCATGTGTTTATGAGTACTATTATCTTGCTTGTTTTGTTTTGCACATATGGTCATTATCTTGGAATTTTTATGACTACATCACAAAGTGAGTATCGCATCAAATTCCTGACATGACCTTTGTCAAATATTAAGTTTGAACTTTATATATCTCATACATAAATTCCTTGATGAGGGGATGAATTGGAAACATTTGCATGTTTGCCTCTTCCATTCAATCCTTTCTCCAAATATTCTCAATCTTGACTTAATATAATTTCCACCTCTCAATCATGAGAAGACACTTTTATCCTGAATCCAATGTGTAAAACACTTGGAGTTCAAGGTGGAAATTTATTACCTATAAATATGTTGGTTTTCTGCAAAACCTTTGAATCAATTATTCATCAAACATGAGCAATATTGATTACTAGGAACTATCATTAAAATAAATGTAAGTCAAATAACGACGAGGCTCCAACTTTAGCAAATATACAAAATAATTTTCTTAATAAGTTTGAGAATTATTTTCGTTTCACGCTTTCACTTATCACACAAAGAAATTCGACAATTTCACTATAACATTGCTTAAATCCTTGTCCTAAAAATATTTAATTATCACGATAATTTTTAGTCTCTCAAAATTTATCATGAGTAATTTTGACTAAGAAAACTTTCTTTGTCAACCATGTTATAATATCTATTAACTCATTTCTATTTCAATCAAAATTCTTTGATCTTAGTTTTTGATTCAAAATACTCCCACTAACTTTAATGAAACACTCAAACTTCAATTATTTCATCCATTCCACTTCATCAATGTGATCAACTTATCATATTGAATCTTCAATGGAATTAAGTCAATTGATAAAACATCCATCCCTTATGTAAATTTTAAAATTCACAAGTGCCTAGCACTTTGATGGATTTTGAAATTTTGAAATATTTTGGAGGTAGTCTCTCAACATTGATAAATCAAATAAAACATGGATCTCTAATTTATTTATCAAGCCATACAACTATTACTCAAACTTAAGTAATAATTTGAATTAAAATATTCAAGACTTAATAATACAATAAAGAAGATCATAAACTTTGAATTCCTAAGCTTGGAATTCCCACACATATTTTATAATTGTAACTCAACAAGGTTCACGAACATAAAGTATCCATTACAAAATGATCAAACTCAAAATAACTATTATTTCAAATTCTTAGTGTTGAAACTGTCTATTGACTTTGACTCTGTAGATGATGCAACTGGTATGGCGCCATGAAATGCGTCTTCCACTGCGCCCTCCACACTTTCCACCTCTCTTGCCTCTATTCCTTCTCACTCTACAATAAATTGCAAATTGAGAAATTTTATTATCCAATACCAAAATCTTCGAGAAAAAAAATGTCAATCAGTGGTGTAATTCTTATACCTCATGTGGAATTTCCACGTGTCTTGTGTTTTGGTGAAGTCATCACACAGTGAATGAAAACATCCATCTCAACTGACATGAGCATCCGGTAGACTTCTTCAACTGTCTTCTCCACTTCCATCAGATTGTAGGAGGCCAAAAAATTGAAGTAATGTGATGGAAGTGACATGAGGAGTGTATCAACTTCTTGCTTTTCTGGAATTGGAAAACCAATGTCCTTAAGCCTTTGCAGTATTCCTCTAAACTTGTGCTTATGCTCCCTCAATGGCCCAAGGCACGTTAGTTTGCACCTTAATTGTTCAACATTGAGCTTAGGACGACCATGATAGACTTACATGGAGAGCCGAGCCAATAAAGCTTCCATGAGACGGAAGGGGCAATAGTGTGGGTAACAACCAACTAGCTCAGATTTCACCTTGCCTAGCATGCTCACATAAAATTGATACTCCTCATATCCCAATGGAGAATATTCTCCATCAGGTGCCGATACTTCAGTGTCCAGCACATGCTCTACCTTAATACCTCTTAGAACAACTCTCAGATCGTGAACCCAATCACAGAAGTTCGCGTTGTCCTTAATTAAATTGTTTATTCCCAACAACTCATTTTGAATTATGTTTTCATCGGGATTCATCTCTACAATAAAACAAGTTTATTTACACTCTTATAGTTCAAAAGTAATTTGCACTACTTAATTCAAACAAAAAATTAAGATATGCTCCCACTAAAACTAATATTCCTCAAAATCAACTTTTAGTGAAACAAGATCCCAATAAATTATGACAGGAAGGATGGATACATCTCAACTGATCACATCCTAAAGGGTAGGCCACTATGCCAATCACTCTTGATTCTCGCTCGTCTTTCCATGTATGTGTTCCGAGCTCATAACTGGTTATGCCTAAATGACAAGTCAACCATCTGACACCACATGTATGGACTGATCCTTGGATACATGTCATCAATCCATACTCGCCTGCAGACGATAAGAATGCATTGACCCTTGTATACAAGTGATGGCCACAAACCCAAGTTTGTTATGATGGTTTCTACAGTATGGAAGAACACGAACGACCTTGATATTTTAAGTGAGAAATCACCCTAATAAACTACCACTACGCAATCAAGATGCAAACAACAAAGGATAAACATCACAAGAAATTTATAATTCGTGTGATTTGGTATAGCCTTTGTTCTTTAGGGATTCTTGATGCATCTCCAACGAATCTTCAATTTCCGTTATTCTCACCATAGCAGAAAATCCGAGGATATTCCGCTGCGGTGAAAATCTGCGTGTGGTTTGGTATAGCTATCTTATTACTGTGTCTTGACATCATGGCAACTGCCAAAGGATTTTCATTGTTCGACATCTGAATTCCCAAAACCCCTCTCCAACAGATGGTGTAGATGCAAAAAAAAAAAATTACATCTCCACCTCCTGGAGATGTAAAACACAACACTTATGATTAAAATGGGACTGCACATACATGTACACCGTCGTCATGTCACTATATACAACCTCCATGTATGGAGAATCGAATTATAGTTAGAAGATATGGTATATGGGCTCTTGCTCAGTTTCTCTGTGTATCAGTAACAACTTTCAAAAAAATGTAACTAAACGTACCAACCGGCCCGTGTGCTGTTCAGCCTTTTGGGCTTTTTTCGGTTGTTAAAAATAAAATAAAGAAAAAAGGGGTTCGATAGCAGGTGGGGATCGATAGCCTTTTATTCAGTTTCTGATCCGTCTTCGTCGTTGTTTCTTGTTCAAGGAGAGCAGGTGGGCATCGATTTGCTAGCTTTGTCGTTGCCGCCAAACTGTAGTGTAACAAATATGACTAGTTTACAATGGTTGAGATGGATGTGCATACATCATAATCACGCCTACTCTTTTTCTTTATTGTTGAAACAGCAACCTAGTACCTAAAGCAATGACTCGATCGTGTCTGAACACCTTGTCAGCATGTACGTTGCTTACGATGTGGATCACATGTGATATAGACTTTGAAATATACCAATGGCAGGTTCGTCTCTAAATACAGTACAACGCCGACCAGGCGTCATGATCGTTAGCGTACATTAAGTTATCTATCTAGGTTGGGCTAGCTTAAACAATGTCTTACGATGGGTATATATTGTGTATATTGACCGTCTTTGTGTTTCGTCTCTTCTCTACAATAATTGAATTTTCTTTGGAGGCCAACCTGTGAGTTTTCAATTCAGCTTTTCTTAATAATAGTATAATTTTCCACCAGCACAGAACAATATTACTAGACCAATTAGTTGCGCTGTCTCAAACTCAATGTATTCAGCTACGTCCTCTGACTGGAAATACATATCTCTTGTCTCTTGGACTCGAATTTCAGAATGAAGAGGCACCCATATTCTTAGGTGCAATATTCAAACAAAACAAGAATGTGGGATACAAGAATTTTCCATCCGCGTTCATATCATCTGAACTGAAATGCCTAAATGAAGTGATTGTCATGCTGTTTTCGGCAGACCAATTCAGATCTAGCACAACTTACAAGTCTCTCTCTTACGTAAAGAAAGAAAAATGTTAGATCGTTTCAACCAACCACAATGATCTAACTAGAAGAAAATGCCGTGTTTCAGAAAACGTCTTCACATGTAGTAGAAATTACAAGCCTCTCTTTCTAGAAGAAACAAGAAAGTTAGATCGTTTAATATCGTGAGATTATTTCACTCTAGCTTGAAAAAGAGTGACTTTTTGACACTAGGAAAGCAAATTGTTAACACCAGATTTTGGCATGGTCAAGAACTTAATTAATATGGCCCCAAATGGAGAAGTGATCTACATGAAAAAGTTTCGTATTGTCGACATGAACAGTTTTGAGGCTTGGCCATCGCCATTCGAACTCATCTCAAGGGCTGAAACTATGCTCAAAGTATTAAGATTTTGTAGTCAGAGTATTGTTCGGCCAATTAAGCCTCCAAGATGACATCATATGAGAAAAGTTTCTACACGGATTGTCTTCCTATCGTCGAAACGGTCGATTTTGATATAAAAAATGTCTCAATCTGAGTTCGTATGCGAAAGTTAGAGCCATTGGAGTGCAGTCCTACCATGAGGCAAAAAGTGGCGTGAGGCACTAGACACGATGTCTGATGGGTCGCGCGAGCAATCCGGCCCTTAAGCTGGCCTCAAATCGAAAAATGTTCAACACGAAAATAGTTCGTCTCAACGAATCGGTCACGTTTGCTTTTGGGCGCATCTTCAACCCAGGTTGTTTGTGGCCTGTGTTAGTCAAAAGCCAAACTGAATTCCTAGACTTACCCAAATACGAGTTCGGTTAATTTTGAAAAGATTTGGACATGATTTGGAGTCCTTTTCTTGTACGAGAAGTCCATCCGCCTCTTATATACCCAAGGAGTGACGGCCGATTGAACAACACAGAATCGACAAATCAATCTATCATGTTTTACCTTTACTTTTATCTTCTCCCTAGCTTTATCAACCATGCATCTAATAATGTGCAAGAGCCGATGCAATAAAATCTCCATGCTTCTACCTCATATCTCTACTCCTAATGTCTGAATTGGTAGAATAGTATCCATGATTTATTTTCGTCCAACCACTTTCAACCGTTTTTTTTCCGCTGGTTTTCTTGGTCCCCTCCCCCATCCCACGGACGCACAAAAAAAGAAGATTGGGTCCAGTTCAAGGATGTCGAAAAAATGTCCTTTTAGATGGACCCTTCCCTCCTACTCGAACGGCCTCCTATGATTTTTGACCGTCTTTGGAATGACATCAATTTTTGCCATCGTGTGGGCATGCCCATGAAAGTCCCCCACGGAAAATTTGAATGAATTCCGGCAACAGACGGACGTTGCATCACGTACGAGCAATGTTATCTAGTAAGCCACCGCAGCCGGGATATTTTTGTGGTTTTTCCGCCAGCGCCAAGTCGTCTCTGAGCTCGAGTTCGCGGACTCCACCAACTAAGTCTGCCTCCACTGCGTCCACAGCCGAAAGGCACTGCGCTACAGAGCCAGGCATTGACCAGTCTGTCTAGCCGACAGTAGGATCAGGTTAGTCTTATGCTATTTTTCTCTGATGAGTAGAGATTTCTTTCATCCGCAATATTTTTTTTCTTTTCAAAAGACGGTTTTTTAAGCTTTCTATCAAGTGTCAAGAATATACCAGAAAGCAGATTTAGATGGACATTCCGTAACTTGCGTCGCCGAGTTGGTTTGCAAAAATTGCAAATGTTCAGTACGATCTTTTAATATGGGAAGATTGGGGCCGACTGTACGACAATTTTCAATTATTGTTAATTTTGCATCCATTTTTGACAGACTTGATGTATGATGACTTGTTTCTTTCGCTTATTTATGTTTTACAACAGTCCAGCATCCTTTGTTTTCAAATAATATTAGCTTAACTATATGCCTTCATTAGCAAGTGAGTGCTTTACATAGCACTTATTAGGCAGGAGATGCAAACAAGCTGCTACGAGGCGACGGAAAAATCTGGTTCGGTCGATGGAGGACTGGCGGGTCCTCCGGCGCCACGGCACGATTATCCTCGGCCGTGCTCAGCTCGCAGCAATCACCCTGTCCCTACACTCTGTTGTATGCAGACTTGCAGAGCATACCGAAATCTGTATACAAAATAGGCCGACTTAGCAACTCTATCTTGTTCACGGCAGATGGACTATTCAACATATGATGTGCCAATCACACAGCCAATCAAGGTACCCAGAGACGAGTCAGTCCGGGCAGTACGATGTTGTTTTTTCTTCTCTGAACTTAGATCCAGTCAGTCCGGGCATGTATGCTTATCTATGTGAGTTTTCACAATTTGGGCAGGGGAGTCAAGTCTATGTAAATCAAGTAAGACTTATATAAAAGTAAGTGAGTGAAGTGTAATGCAAAAAAATTTAGCATATATAAAAAAGTTTTTAATCGTAGTAGCCCTATCATTGCCCATCTGATGTAGGAGATGATCCGTCATTTCATGATCTGTCATAAGGTGACAGAGCATCGCCTTCATCAGCAAGGTAGCGATAGGCCTATTACTACCTCCGTCCAGAAATACTTGTCATCACTATGAATAAAAGGAGATGTATCTAGATGTATTTTAGTTCTAGATACATCCATTTTTATCCATTTTGATGACAAGTATTTTCGAACGGATGGAGTACAATATAAGAATAATTTACCGTTATAAATGGACATGGCTATTTAAACCGCGGAGTCAGTGGCTTGTTAGGCAACATGCACTGGTAGAAAACAGGGCATTTGTCCCGGTTCGTAAGGGCCTTTAGTCCCGGTTCATGAACCGGGACTAATGGGTCGTTACTAATACCTCCCCCCTTTTGTCCCGGTTCAAACACGAACCGGGAAAGATGGTCCTCCATGTGGCCGGTGCGCCAAGCCCAGGCAGGGGGGTCTTTGGTCCTGGTTGGTGGCATCAACCGGGACCAAAAGGCGTCCACGCGTCAGCATTCCAGTGGCTGAGGTTTTTTTTTAAAGGGGAGGGGGTTGGGGTTATTATGTTAGCTAGCTAATTAATAGAGAGAAGTGTCCTCTCTTCTGTCCGTGCTTGGTCGACGCTACGTACTATATACATAAGTGATTGAGAGAACCATTGAGTACAGAAGTTCGTCATGCATACTGAGAGAAGTGATCGATCGACCTCTCCTTCTCCGAGAGATTGGTCGAACAACAAGTTTTCGTATCATGTATCCGACGCTACTGGCTACATACATGTACAATATGTAAGATCTCTTAATTACAATCCCCTAGCAATTGAAATCAACTTCCACATGATATTCTCCGGCTTTATTGATGACGTGGTCAAGAAAGAATCCCGCCAATTCCTCTTGAATTGCTTTCATGCGATCTAGTTCTAGGAGTTCATTCCACATCTGCCATGTCGAAGTTATCTAGAGGGGGTTATATCGACAACGACGGGACATACATATACATGAGAAAATAATGTTATCGGGGAGGGGGTATCGGTACCGCCCCCCCCCCCCCCCTCGTGTTGAAGTTTTTTCTTTCTCCTCTATTCCTTTCTTTCTTCTTCTCCTCTTTTTTTTCTTCCTCTCCCTCGACAAAGGAAAATAATTAAGGAAAAGGAAGAAAAGAGGAAGAAGGAAGAAGCAAAGAAAAGAAGAAAAAAAAAGAGGAGAAGAAGAAAGGAATAGAGAAGAAGAAGAAAAAATAGAAAAAAAATTCTATTTTTTCTTCTTCTCCTCTATTCCTTTCTTCTTCTCCTCTTCTTTTTCTTCTTTTTTCTTCTTCTTATTTATTTCTCCTCTTCTTCTTTCTTTCCTCTTCTTATTTTCTTCTTTCCTGTCCTTCTTTTTCTAAAATTGTAACTTTTGCATATATAAAACTTTTCTAAAATGTTAACTTTCTATATATGAACAAAAAACTTTCTACGAACAAAAAAGAATTTTTAACATATATATTTAGCAAATTCTAGCCACATACATCACATACACATATACATCACATATGAACAAAAAAATAAACTAATAAAAAAACATATAGCAACATATGAACAAAAACATATAGCCACATACATACACATACATTATATATATATATATATATATATATATATATATATATATATATATATATATATATATATATATGAAAAAAAATTAAACTAACAAAAAAACAGAGCCGGACAGAGGGGCATTGCAGCAGCGGTGGCGCCGGCGGGGCATGGCAGGGGTGCAGGTGCGCGAGGCAAGGCAGGGGTGCGGGAGTGAGGCAAGGCAGGGGCGCGAGGCAGGTGATCACAGGGGGGTGGCGGGGCACGGCGGGCGGCGTCGGGGCGCGTGGAGCGGCACTGGTGTCGGGGCAGATGGCGTCAAGGGCGGCGGCGACGGTAAAGTTGAGCAGCCTGACGGCGTCGGAGGCGGCGACGACGGTGAGGTGGACCAGCCTGACGGCGTCGGAGGCTGCGGCGACGACGAGGTGGAGCAGCCTGACGGCTCGGCGGCGACGGCGACGAGGCAGAACGGCGGGCGTCGGGCGGAGAAGAAAGGGATGGATTTTGGAGAAACTGCTAAGTGCTAGTTATATATGAAGAGAATTGGTCCCGGTTCGTGAAACCAACCGGGACTAGTGCCCCCTTTAGTCCCGGTTAGTGCCACCAACCGGGACCAAAGGCCTCTTTTCAGCAGCCCAAAGGGCGGGAAGCGGTGACCTTTGGTCCCGGTTGGTGGCGACAACCGGGACTAAAGGGTGGGCATTGGTACCGGTTCGTGGCGCCAACTGTTACCAATGCCCCCCCTTTAGTCCCGGTTGGTGCCACCAACCGGGACCAAAGGCCCCTGTGCTGCCCGCGTCGGGGCAAAAGTTTAGTCCCACCTCGCTAGTTGAGAGGGGCGCGCAGTGGTTTATAAGCCCCACTGCCGCACCCCTCTCGAGCTCCTCTCCACCGCAGGCTTGCGGGCCTACTTGCTACTGCTTTGCCTGATGGGCCTTCTGGGCCTACTGCGGGCCTAAAACCTGGCCCATGGAAGGGTTTCTAGTCGTATTCAGGCCGTGGGGGCCCAGTAGGAGGCATTTTTTGTTTTATTTACTTATTGTTGCTATTTTTATTTTTTTGTTTTGTTTTCTGCATTATTTATTTTCTTTTGTTTTTTGCTTTAGTTTTTAATTCTTTTTGCTTTTAGTTTTAGGAAAATTACAAACTTCCTCTTAGTGCCATTAGTTTTCAAATTTGAAAACATTTTTTTTGTTTTTTTGTTTTCTTTCTTGCTTTATTTATTTTATTTTGTTTCTACTTACAACAAAATACTTATTGTTGCTATTTTTAATTATTACGAGGGCCGAACCATAAGACGTTAAAGCATTTCAAATGAACTCTAAAAAAGTTGAAAGTTGGCATGGTATCATAAATTCACCCACATAGCATGTGCATGTACAAAACGGACAATGGTATCATACTCGTCTGTTACAAAGTTGGCATGGTATCATCATAATAGTTGCGGGAGAAAGTCTTCACTTTTTCTTCGCTTGTGTCATTTGCTTATTGCACCGTAACCATGGATAATCTTCATCATTTATCAGGATGTTGGGGTCAGCCTTGACTTTGAAGGGAGGAATGTCATGAAACTTTTCATAATCTTCAGACATGTCTGTCTTGCCCTCCACTCCCACGATGTCCCTTTTTCCTGAAAGAACTATGTGGCGATTTGGCTCATCGTATGATGTATTCGCTTCCTTATGTTTTCTCTTTCTCGGTCTGGTAGACATGTCCTTCACATAGATAACCTGTGTCACATCATTGGCTAGGACGAACGGTTCGTCAGTGTACCCAAGATTTTTCAGATCCACTGTTGTCATTCCGTACTGTGGGTCTACCTGTACCCCGCCTCCTGACAGATTGACCCATTTGCACTTAAACAAAGGGACCTCAAAATCATGTCCGTAGTCAAGTTCCCATATGTCCACTATGTAACCATAATATGTTTCCTTTCCCCTCTTGGTTGTTGCATCAAAGCGGACACCGCTGTTTTCGTTGGTGCTCTTTTGATCTTGGTCAATCGTGTAAAATGTATTCCCATTTATCTCGTATCCTTTCCAAGTCAATACAGTCAAAGATGGTCCCCTGGACAACAAGTACAGCTCATCACAAACAGTGTTGTCACCTCTGAGACGTGCTTCCAACCAACTGCTAAACGTCCTGATGTGTTCACATGTAATCCAATCGTCGCACTACTCTGGGTGTTTGGAGCGCAGACTGTTCTTGTGTTCATCGACATACGAGGTCACCAAGGTAGAGTTCTGTAGAACTGTGTAGTGTGCTTGAGACCAAGAATATCCGTCCCTGTATATTATTGAGTCCCTTCCAAGCGTGCCTTTTCCAGTCAGTCTCCCCTCATACCGCGATTTAGGGAGACCTATCTTCTTAAGGCCAGGAATGAAGTCAACACAAAACCCGATGACATCCTCTGTTTGATGGCCCATGGAGATGCTTCCTTCTGGCCTAGCGTGGTTACGGACATATTTCTTTAGGACTCCCATGAACCTCTCAAAGGGGTACATATTGTGTAGAAATACGGGGCCCAGAATGACAATCTCGTCAACTAGATGAACTAGGACGTGCGTCATGATATTGAAGAAGGATGGTGGGAACACCAGCTCGAAACTGACAAGACATTGCACCACATCACTCCTTAGCCTTGGTATGATTTCTGGATCGATCACCTTCTGAGAGATTGCATTGAGGAATGCACATAGCTTCACAATGACTAATCAGACGTTTTCCGGTAGAAGCCCCCTCAATGCAACCGGAAGCAGTTGCGTCATAATCACGTGGCAGTCATGAGACTTTAGATTCTGAAACTTTTTCTCTTCCATATTTATTATTCCTTTTATATTCGACGAGAAGCCAGTCGGTACCTTCATACTAAGAAGGCATTCAAAGAAGATTTCCTTCTCTTCTTTGGTAATAGCATAGCTGGCAGGACCTTCATACTTCTTTGGAGGCATGCCGTCTTTTTCTTGCAAACGTTGCAGGTCCTCCCGTGCCTCAGTTGTATCTTTTGTCTTCCCATACACGTCCAAGAAGCCTAGCAGGTTCATGCAAAGGTTCTTCATCACGTGCATCACGTCGATCGAAGAGCGGACCTCTAGGTCTTTCCAGTAGGGTAGGTCCCAAAATATAGATTTCTTCTTCCACATGGGTGCGTGTCCCCCAGCGTCACTCGGAACACCTAGTCCGCCGGGACCCTTTCCGAAGATTACGTGTAAATCATTGACCATAGAAAGCATGTGATCACTGGTACGCATGGCGGGCTTCTTCCGGTGATCTGCCTCGCCTTTGAAATGCTTGCCTTTCTTTCGACATTGATGGTTGGTCGGAAGAAATCGACGATGGCCCAGGTACACATTCTTCCTGCAGCTTCCTAGTTATATACTATCGGTGTCAAGTAAACAGTGCGTGCATGCGTGGTATCCCTTGTTTGTCTGTCCTAAAAGGTTACTGAGAGCGGGCCAATCGTTGATGGTCACGAACAGCAACGCCTTTAGGTCAAATTCCTCCTGTTTGTGCTCATCCCACGTACGTACACCGTTTCCATTCCACAGCTGTAAAAGTTCTTCAACTAATGGCCTTAGATACACATCAATGTCGTTGCCGGGTTGCTTAGGGCCTTGGATGAGAACTGGCATCATAATGAACTTCTGCTTCATGCACATCCAAGGAGGAAGGTTATACATACATAGAGTCACGGGCCAGGTGCTATGATTGCTGCTTTGCTCCCCGAAAGGATTAATGCCATCCACGCTTAAAGCAAACCATACGTTCCTTGGCTCACTCGCAAACTCATCCCAGTACTTTCTCTCGATTTTTCTCCACTGCGACCTCTCAACTTCGCGTCTTTCTTATAGTCCTCACTGTGCCATCGCATCAACTTGGCATGCTCTCCGTTTCTGAACAGATGTTTCAACCGTGGTATTATAGGAGCATACCACATCACCTTCGCAGGAACCCTCTTCCTGGGGGGCTCGCCGTCAACATCACCAGGGTCATCTCGTCTGATCTTATACCGTAATGCACCGCATAACGGACATGCGTTCAGATCCTTGTACGCTCCACGGTAGAGGATGCAGTCATTAGGGCATGTATGTATCTTCTGCACCTCCAATCCTAGAGGGCATACGACCTTCTTTGCTGCGTATGTACTGTCGGGCAATTCGTTATCCTTTGGAAGCTTCTTCTACAATATTTTCAGTAGCTTCTCAAATCCTTTGTCAGGCACATCATTCTCTGCCTTCCACTGCAACAATTCCAGTACGGTACCGAGCTTTGCATTGCCATCTTCGCAATTGGGGTACAACCCTTTTTGGTGGTCCTCTAACATTCGATCGAACTTCAGCTTCATCTTTTGACTTTCGCATTGCGTCCTTGCATCGACAATGACCCGGCGGAGATCATCATCATCGGGCACATCGTCTGGTTCCTCTTGATCATCAGCAGCTTCGCCCGTTGCAGCATCATCGTGCACATCGTCTGGTTCCTCTTGATGTTCAGTAGCATCACTATATTCAGGGGGCACATAGTTGTCATTGTACTCTTCTTCTTCGTCGTATTCCATCATAACCCCTATTTCTCCGTGCCTCGTCCAAACATTATAGTGTGGCATGAAACCCTTGTAAAGAAGGTGGATGTGAAGGATTTTCCGGTCAGAGTAAGACTTCGTATTCCCACATATAGGGCATGGACAACACATAAAACCATTCTGCTTGTTTGCCTCAGCCATTTCGAGAAAATCATGCACGCCCTTAATTTACTCGGAGGTGTGTCTTGAACCATACATCCATTGCCGGTTCATCTACGTGCATTATATATAATTAAGTGTGTCAAATATCATTACAGAACATCATGAATAGATAATTAAGTGACCATATTAATAGAAGTTCATCATCACATTAAAACCAAAGTACATACATAGTTCTCATCTAACAACATAAAGCTCTGCAGAGCATCTAAATTAATTAAACCATACATTGAATCTATGTAAAACATTTCAATGCGAAAACAAATGTGATCATAATCTCAACCAATGTAACAACTGATCCAACGGCATAATGATACCAAGCCTCGATATGAATGGCATATTTTCTAATCTTTATAATCTTCAAGCGCATTGCATCCGTCTTGATCTTGTGATCATCGACGACATCCGCAACATGCAACTCCAATATCATCTTCTCCTCCTCAATTTTTCTAATTTTTTCCTTCAACAGATTGTTTTCTTCTTCTACTAAATTTAACCTCTCGACAATAGGGTCGGTTGGAATTTCCGGTTCAACAACCTCCTACATAAATAAAATCTATGTTACGTTGGTCGGCATAATTTTCATAAACAATAAATGAACCAATAGTTATGAAAATACAATATATACCACATCTGAATCATAGACAGGACGAGGATCGACGGGGGCGGATACCAAAACCATCGCACTATCTAAGATGCAATAGTAAAAGTAGGAAAATTATACAAGTATCTATATAAACATACAAGTAAGAATTTTTTTCCTTTCAGAAAGAAGATAAGAACAAGAGGCTCACCACGGTGGTGCCGGCGACGAGATCGGCGCGGGCGATCGACGGCGGTGAAGACAGGGATGGGACGTGACAGACCGCTAAACCTAGACAAATATTGAGGAAAATGGAGCTTGGAGGTCGAGCTAGGAGAGGAGAAAGCTTAAGTAGTGTGGCTCGGGCATTCCATCGAACACCTCGTGTGCATAGGAGGTGAGCTAGAGCACCACAAAGCTCTCCCCTTGCCGGCCACGAAAAACAGAGCAGTGGGAGTGCTCTGCTCGCGGGCGAGGGGTATATATAGGCAATTAATTGGTCCCGGTTGGTGGCTTGAACCGGGACTAAAGGGCAACCTTTGGTCCCGGTTCAAGCCACCAACCGGGACCAATGGTGGTGGGCCAGGAGCGAGACCCATTGGTCCCGGTTCGTCCCACCAACTGGGACCAAAAGGTCCAGACGAACCTGGACCGCTGGCCCCTGGGGCTAACGAACCGGGTCAAATGCTACCATTGGTCCCGGTTCTGGATTGAACCGGGACTAATGGGCTGACCTGGCCTGGACCATTGCCCCCTTTTCTACTAGTGGTGGTTGAAGTGGTTTGCCCACGGTAGATGCCATGGGTAGGCTTATCGAACGTGGCTGGGTCTGGAGGACGTCGGAGGGTTCCGGAGGCGAGAGTGGGGACAAGGAGTGGGGGACACACGATGTACCCAGGTTCAGGGCCCCCGGGGGAGGTAACACCCCTAGTCCTGCGAGCTCTACTTGATGGGTCACTACAAGAACTACAATGGTGCTCCTTGAGCTGTCTTGGGGAGAGGAGGAAGGATGACTAGCTCTCTACTTCTATTGGTGAAGTGAAAGGATGGCTTGCTCGAGGGGAAAGGAGTTGGTGAATGGAATGACCCCCCTGCATGGAGGGCTTCCCGGGGGTCTTATAGGCCGGCGTCCTGGGATTACAATGGTAATATTCAAGGGCGCGAGGCCCAGCTGTGATCGCCTCATGCCGGACAGTGGGATCCGCCGGCTGCGGGCCCGCCGACCGTCCGACACTCTAGCATGTCTTCGCTTGCGTCATGTAGCGGCTGGCACTGTGCAGCTACAGGGCCGTGCCAGGTCATCGCTGCCGGGCCGTGGTTCTGTGGTGTACTGTAGCCACGCTGGCCCCATCGTGGGGAACGGTCTTGTTGCCCAATTGGCCGTCGCTGGAGCCAACATGGCCATCCGCCACCATCAACGCTGTCGGGTCGAGCTTCGTCGTCGTGCCCAGCTGGCCCTGAGCCTCCGGGCTGGCTTGAGAGTGGGCCGGATCGAGGGGCTTTGGCCGCCCCATTGTTTGGAAAATGGTTAAGTGCTGATGCGCTTACCCGAGGGTTATCCCCCCGACAGTAGTCCCCTAAGCTGGCGAGGCCGGCGGGTGCCGGCTGGGCTCCCGGAAGCTTACCTTCTGGATGGATGACCTGATCTGGCCAGCCATGCGAGGTGGGTCCGGGTTCTCGCGCACTCGGCCTGGACGGAGGAGCCGGGGGGACCTGCGGACCGTCTTTCAGCATGAATAGTCACGTCCACCGCTCGCTGGTAGCTCACCACATGGGTGCCGTGACCAGGCCTAGGCCTGCCAGGCCATGTGCGCGACGGGGCGTCGCCGCAGGCCGGGCTCACCAAGCCGCGGGCTCGGCGCATGTGCGGGATATTATATGGCGGCCCCAGACGATTGCGCTTCCAGAGGCGTTTAATGCGCCCGCACATCATGGGAGAGGTGGGGGCTCATGGCACAACCGATCTTACTTCCCCCATGTCCTTGCAGGGTTTAAATTAGGGGGGAGGGGTGTAACACCATGGATTTTGTCCTTATCTTTTTCCTCTGATTTTCTTGGGTTTATTGATTTGAATTGTTTTTCTGGTTTTGAAACTTGGGAAGATCATGTCTTCCTAGGTTTCATAGTGGCTTGTCATCCCCAAAACCATCCCTAGATCATGTTATTTTTATCCTAGGCCAAATGTCAATGTTCTTTTATTGGGAATATTCCTTTTCTATTAAACGAATAATCTTATTTGCCCTAGGTTGTGAAGCAACCCATCTTTCTATCACTCCATAAATCGCCAAATAATTCTCATAAATTGTTTGGGTCATATCTTGCTCAAATATGGCAAAACTTTTCATTGCCATGTTCAAAAATAATCCTCAAATAATTATTTTCTTATTCTGCCCTAAATGGCACTGTGTGAAGAAAGTGCTATTTATCTTTGCGATTGACCCCCAATTTTTTGGACATCTTTCATGTACAAATCATTGCCTCCAGCCAAAATTCAACTCAATTTCCCTAGTAGATTCCTGAGCAATTTTTCAAAGTTCCTGTCTTAGGGAATCCTATTCCTACACAAATTAGGTTTTTAGATTGGTATGTAAATAGGCAATTTTTTATTAACTTAATTGATGAATAAGTCACTAGCATGGCATTGATAGAATTATTAACATGCTGATATTTGATCACACAAGCACATACTACGCTAACAGCAGATACGTCTATGTATAACACTAGCATGGCTAAAACAATAATAAACAGGAGCGGGATAAATGAGTTATACCCTCCAATAGGCTAGGCAGAAGTCACGGTGACGGCAGCAGCAACGGCGTCCTCGGTGGCCTTCTTTTTGGCTTCGAGTTCCTCAGCGGCGGCATGGTCGGCGTCGGTTGACAGGATGACGTTGCAATGAAAACGATGCAATGGACGTGGATGAATGGTGGCGAGAAGTCGTACGGGATCTGGACAGGCGAAGTTTTGGATGCCTGCTCTGTTTTGTGATGGGATCACCAGCGGCCGCAACAGGAAAAGGAACATTGGAGGTGGAGGCAGATGCGATCTGTTTCGCGCGTTGGCTAGTTCTTGCGCGGCAAAAACAAGTGCATAGGTGTGAGCTCGGCTCATCTCATTCCCATGCCGAGGTGGGCAGCAGAGGACGAGCATGCGTGAATCACTTCTCTTCTCAAGCTCCAATAGCATGTGGAAGAGAATCCCTTATAAGGAGGTCCAACTCCTCTCCAACTCGCGGTAAGGGACTAAACTTCCCACCACACCCATTGTCATATATCCCACATGGGCCCTTGTGGATTTTTCTGAAATTGTTAGACATGTGGAAGATAATTAACTCCCGACACCTGGGCTCTAAATCCTAAGAGCATCTCCAATAGATGATGACTAACTTTTGCATCTCTGAATTCCCAAAACCCCTCTCCAACAGATGATGTAGATAAAAAAAAAATTACATCTCCCCTTGCCGGAGATGTAAAATACAACAGTTATGATTAAAATGGGACTACACATACATCTACACCGTCATCATGTCACTATATACAACCTCCATGTATGGAGAATCGAATTATAGTTAGAAGATATGGTATATGGGCTCTTGCTCAGTTTCTCTATGTATCAGTAACACCTTTCAAAAAAAAATTTAACTAAACGTACCACCGGCCCGTGTGCTATTCAGCCTTTTAGGATATTTTGGGTTGTTTAAAATGAAAATAAAGAAAAAAGGGGTTCGATAGCAGGTGAGGATCGATACCCTTTTATTCAGTTTCTGATCCGTCTTCGTCGTTGGGCATCGATTTGCTAGCTTTGTCGTTGCCGCCAAACTGTAGTGTAACAAATATGACTAGTTTACAATGGTTGAGATGGATGTGCATACATCATAATCACGCCTACTCTTTTTCTTTATTGTTGAAACAGCAACCTAGTACCTAACTCAATGACTCGATCGTGTCTGACACCTTGTCAACATGTACATTGCTGACGATGTGGATCACATGTGATATAGACTTTGAAATAGACCAATGGCAGGTTCGTCTCTAAATACAGAACAACGCCGATCGGGCGTCATGATCGCGAGCGTACATTGAGTTATCTATCTAGGTTGGGCTAGCTTAAACAGTGTCTTACAATGGGTATATATTGTGTATATTGACAGTCTTTGTGTTTCGTCTCTTCTCTACAATAATTGAATTTTCTTTGGAGGCCAACCTGTGAGTTTTCAATTCAGCCTTTCTTAATAATAGTATAATTTTCCGCCAGCACAGAACAATATTACTAGACCAATTAGTTGCTCTGTCTCAAACTCAATGTATCCAGCTACGTCCTCTGACTGGAAATACATATCTCCTGTCTCTTGTACTCGAAATTCAGAATGAAGAGGCACCCATATTCTTAGATGCAATATTTCCAACAAAAGAAGAATGTGGCATACAAGAATTTCCCATCCGCGTTCATATCATCTGAACTGAATTGCCTAAATGAAGTGATTATCATGCTGTTTTTCGGCAGATCAATTCAGATCTAGCACAAATTACAAATCTCTCTCTTACTTAATGAAAGAAAAAGGATAAATCGTTTCAACCAACCACATTGATCTAACTAGAAGAAAATGCCGTGTTTCAGAAGACGTCTTCACATCTAGTAGAAATTACAAGTCTCTCTTTCTGGAAGAAACACAAAAGTTAGATCGTTTAATATCTTGAGATTGTTTCACTCTAGCTTGAAGAAGAGCAAAAGAAAAATGTAAAGAGTTTGGCCGCTGGAATCATATGTGTTTCAAGCTACAACCAATTTTCAGCTTGTCCAGTGCCCACATGCTGCTTGCCTAAATTAAGGTGACTTTTCGACACTAGGAAAGCAAATTGTTAACACCAGATTTTGGCATGATCAAGAACTTAATTAATATGGCCTCAAATGGAGAAGTAATCTGCATGAAAAAGTTTTGTATTGTCGACATGAACATCTTTGAAGCTTGGCCATCGCCATCCGAACTCATCTCAAGGGCCGAAACTATGCTCAAAGTATTAAGATTTGTATTCAGAGTATTGTTCGGCCAATTAAGCCTCCAAGATGACGTCATATGAGAAACGTTACTACACGGATTGTCTTCATCTCGTCGAAACGGTTGATTTTGAAATAAAAATCGTCTCAATCCGTGTTCGTATGCAAAAGTTAGAGCCATCGGAGTGAATTCCTACCACGAGGCAAAAAGTGGCATGAGTGACCACACACGATGTCTGATGGGTCGCGGCGAGCGATCTGTCCCTTAAGCTGGCCTCAGATCGAAAAACGTTCAACCAGAAAATAGTTCATCTCATCGAAACGGTCAAATTTGCTTTTGCACGCATCTTCATCCGAGGTTGTTTGTGGCCTGTGAGAGTCAAAAAACAAACTGATGTCCCGGACTTACCTAAATACGAGTTCGGTTAATTTTGAAAATATATGGATGTGATTTGGAGTCCTTTTCTTGTACCGAAAGTCCATCCGCCTCTTATATACCTAAGGGGTGACGGCCTATTGAACAACACACAATCGAAAAATCAATCTATCATGTTTTACCTTTACTTTTATCTTCTCCCTTGTTCTTCTTCCTCCTCGTTATTCGTTCGTTCTTCTTGATTGCAGGGTGGCGAACCTCGAGGCCATAGGGGCGATCAAGTTGACCTAGGGCAGGCCATAACCGTTGTGCTCCCTGATGGGGTCCCTCCCGGGCGTGTGGGGTTTCGGGTGTACAAAAGCGCCCGACGGATTGTCTTGCGTACCACGCTTCCAGCGGGTCTCCTTCGACGTGAGCTGCGGTGCATCACCCCCGGCGTCAAGGGTACACGGTGACGTGTTCGTATGCGAACACACTTTTTGGCGACTCCGTTGGGAACGAAGCTTTGAACGGTCTCCGGCCCGGTCTTGCTACGAAGAGATCATCATCTAGGATTTGCAATCTACAAAGTTAACATGAATACCCAATTCACTGCTGCAGATGCAAATAATGCATATGTTGTTGGTAGATGGTTTAATGAGCAAAATGTATTGGCTAGCCCTAACTTTATCAATCATGCATCTAATTATGTGCAAGAGCCGATGTAACAAAATCTCCATGCTTCTACCTCATATCTCTACTCCTAATGTATAAGTTGGTAGAATAGTATTCATCATTTATTTTCGTCCCATCACTTTCAACCGTTTTTTTCGCTGCTTTTCTTTCATCCCCTCCCCCATCCCAGGGAGGCACAAAAAAGCAGACGAACTCAACCAACTTACTCCTCTTTTAAAAGACTGAACTTGACATTTAAAGGTTCAGGCTTTCAAAACTAAAGGCCATGACCAGCCAATCATCAATATAAATGAATACCAAGCATACTATGAGATTTACCATCTTCGCCTAGTTCTCACTGGACACGCTACTTGTATGTCATCTCGCACATGGAGTTTTCTATCAATTCTACAAGGGGAAAACAAAGGAGTCACAAAGGTTCCTTTAAGCATCTTTTACATTCATCTAATAGCATCACTCGATCAACCTGCCAACAATATGTATTACCGAATTAACCGCATAAAACACTACTATTACATTAGATTACAAAATGTGTCGGTTCATCCAAAGCACACACAAAGGGCAGGTGGATCTGATTGTTCGTTCTCTGAGAACAAGTGCTGCTTGAGTTTGTCCCTCGAGAATGCTCGTAATTGACCACCGAAGATTGGGGAACATTTAGTGACTATATTCTGTTGATGGCCGGCTTTCTATAGTGGCTCCTCAATCATTGTTGTTGTTTCTAGTTTAATTAGAGCAGGTGTGATTAATTTTCTAGCTTTTTCATTGGCACCAAACTGTACCGTAACAAACAAGACTACTTTAATTTCAATCTTTTTTCTTATTCTCAAAGCAGCTACCTAGTACCAAACTCAATGACTCAACCGTGTCTGAACAATGTGAGACTTCCTTTTGTCTGCACACATGTCTGATGATGGTGTGGATAGAATGATATATAGACATGGAGATATACCAATGGCAGGTTAGTCTCTGTGATATGGTCGTAAAAGGCAACGACCAAAACAAAAAGTCATTGGTTCAACGAGCTTTTGTTTTGGTCCCTAATTTTTACATTTTAATTTTGGGGACATGGCCTTTGTTTTCTTCTATTCCAAATTCTGGTTAATATTTTGGAGAAGGTCCCTTTCAAAAGGGTCCCATTAGTCATAATGCCATACATCAGTCCCACATGTCAGAAATTTGAAAATTGCTCAAATTATATTCATAAGTGGGTCCCACTGGCCAAGTTTTCAACATACATAATCACTATCTCAAACAGGACAGAACAAATACAATTCATCAAATAGCACTACGACAGCCTTTTACAATCCGTTACAATATTACAATTTACAGTCTACTACAAAACCAAAAAACTCTTTCCTAAGTAGGGCTTCACTTCTTCGCACTTGGCTTCACGGCTTCACACTCAAAAAAATTAGGTCTGGAGCTCCGGTAAAAGAGTGAACCTAAAGGCAAAAAATTAGGTCAGGAGCTCCGAAAAAGAGTGAACATAAAGGCTACCAACATTAGAGTGTATTGAATTCCTTCGACGATCAGTTTAAATAAAGAAAAATAAGTAAGAAAGCACATATATGTTGTCCCTGGAAGGCGAACGCATAGAACAATAGGAAAATTATACAGGAACAGAGCATAGAAGCAGATTAATTATATGGAACCAAAAATCGAATCATTGTAGATCAGATTACACAGGAACAAGATGTAGAAGCAGATTATATGGAAGGAAAAACCAAATCATTACAGAGCATATAATCGGATCACATAATAATACATGAAGAGGAAGAAGCAACTATACGGGCCAAAACTGGACAAACCACAAACATAATCACAACGGCAAAAGTAGCCCTATTTGCATCATGTTGAACAGCACAAGCATCCATATATGCATAGCAAACAAAGAACACTCGACATCCAACATCTAAAGATATTGCAATGATTTCTAAGAACACCTAGCATACTAGTTTCCGCAGAGCATAAGCAAACATTATACAATATCATTTGCATCACATCAACCAAATTATTCAAGCAGCACAACATGCACATTAACAAAGATAGGTTCCAGGTCCTGTTTGATTCACCTAGTTGATGGGGGCGGCAGAGCGGGAGACGAGCTCGATGTCGTTCCTATCGAGGACGATCTCATCCTTGACCTTCTCGGACTGGAGCTCCGCCAGATGCGGCAGCAACACCTCCAACAACCACAACAACAGCAGCAGCACCAATTATGACCTTCGTGACATTTCATATCATCAATGAAGAAGAAAAAATTAAGACACAAGCAGCAAATATAGCTTCAGCATTACAGAATTATCATGTAACTGTTGAGCAGACAGGAATAAACAAAAACAATATCCTACCTATCTGTTATATTTGTATGTGGATTCACTTACAGTAAACAAGGTAACACCAACACAGTGTTTTGTACAATAACAGGAAGAACTTGGTATTACACACAGAGCTCTATATATAGGTAAAAGTTCCAAATATTTGCAGATCATATGATTCATAGAGCATAGCATGGAAAATATGTACCAATGAACATGTTCATCTTCAATTGGTATCTCATTCTAAATATTCATGCACATTTGGTATTGGGCATTTCAGGTACAAAACTTAAACCAATCTAATTGAGATGCATATATCACATTTCATTGGTTACATTACTCTTCACATACTAGAGGGGGAAAGCCTGAATATGCACTACTTAGCCATCCATACAGATCAGTTAACTTGTACTTTCAGCATATAGTTCACTACTCAGCCATTCAACACATGCATCAATACTTCTTATAAACAGAAAGAAACTAATCCTAGTTGTAAGCATAGTACTTGTGCGAATAGACATGATTCAAGGAATAGAAGTGTCAATCAGTTCTGACATCGAGATCATATTGAACACAAGTCATGTGCATCATTATCATTACCAAAGATGTCTTGTACTAATAATTAATAACACATAAAACTGAACTGCAACAAGAAGAATTGCATAAGACAAGCTTATGTATGAGCTGTGACATAAACATAGGATCTGGAACTAAAATTCTTGACTCATCCAATGCCGTAACAGGCATTTTACCTCGCCCATGTCAGCAGGAGGTCTCCCTCCGTCTCCCGCTGCAGAGCAACATCTACTAGAGGAAAACAAAAGTGAAGCTCTCAAGCAGAAACCTGATTGTAAACTGTGGACTGTGTGATGTCACAGCCGATCCAGTGGACTGTGAGATGTCAAGCAGTAAGTTGTCTAGCAGACAAGTTACAAAAATATCCATTACATGTGTAGCAGGACACCGGAGAACAGACTGAGATTAAGGAATGTCATTAACACCATACATTTGCGTATATACTTTTCATGAGGAAGAAGTTAGATCTAATCATCGATGATCGTTGAAACAGAAAATGTGCAACACGAAAGTCGTGTGAAACTATAAGATAAAGCTACTGGTCGAAGGAAATTTCAAACGGTCGATCGTGCGTGACGAATTTGAAAAATTCATACAAAATAGCTCTAAACGTGAACATGAAATATAATATTTATGGTGGACGAAACTTTGAACAAATCGCAAAAATGGAACCTCAACATCAATATGCATCTTTTTCATGTAGAGCTTATCTCGATTTGATGCACTGTTGTGTAGATTAGAAGGGACTAATAAATGAACAAGGTTAGGAGTTAAACCAACATACCACGTGCAAGCTCATGTACACCTGTACATAAGAACAAACAAGGCCGCATGCATCGAGCCACCCACCTGCCCTCGCGTCCATCGCTAGGGCCTGGCTGAGGAAAAACGGCCAAATCAAGCGTTCCCAAGGATGCAGGACCAGAGGTGCTTTAAAGTTCGTGTAATATAGGCACAACAGTGAATGCGGGCAATCAAACGGTTCAAATTCTTCCCGCGCGTGTCTGGCTAGACTTAATGGAGGGAACCAAACGCGTCCTTAGTGTTTTAGAAGATTGGAGAGTCAGCTTTGGTGTACGTGTGTAGTAAGATCGTGTTAGTTTAGATAGGAACCTAGTCATTATGTCCTAGCTAGCTTGTACTCCTTCCGTAAAGGAATATAAGAGCTTTTAGATTACTACCTTAGTGATCTAAACGCTCTTATAATTTTTTACAGATGGAGTATACTATCTACAACAGCCGCCGGCGGCAAAAGCACAGGTTGTGGGACGATGTCGCGGTGCAGGTCCGGGCTGGGATGGACAAGGCGGATACGGCAGAGAGGGTCGGCGATACAATCGGTACGGACAATGGGGAGATGATGGCTACGACGTGTATCGCGAGGGACAACACCGTGGGTCATCTTCTGGTGGCGGCGAAGGATACAATTCGCACAATGGCGGGGGATTAGGACGTGGCTTCTAGGGACCGCGCGGAAATTGTGTTGAAGGAGTCACCGGCCCCAATGACCGGTTTGAGGGTGGACATCGCCGCGGCGGGAGAGGGGGTGGGAGGCGCCCACCTCCACCTCAACCACCACCACCGCCGACTGTTAACACGACGCACACGCCCCATGTGGTGGTGATGGATACCATAGCAGTAGGGGCGGCGGCTATACCTGCTTTGCCCGATGTGGCTGTAGACACAGTCCGGGCTCTGGTAGCGGTCACTATTTCGATGGCCACTAGCGCTGCTAAGTTAGGTGATGGTGCGCTGACAAAGGGCCGGACAAAGCGGATGGTGAAAAGCTTTTGAAGTGGGTCATTAATAAGAAGAAGCTGCCTTGCTATAGATGTGGCGAGCCGGGACACTTGGTCACGGAGTGTACTAATTAGTTCTATGACTACTGCCTCAGACCAAACTCGTAACTCAAATATTCTCCTCCACGATCAGATCGTAGAAACTCTATTTTCTTGTGACGATGATTTTCCACTTCACTAAATTCTTCGAACTTTTCAAATGTTCCACACTTATGCTTCATTAAGTAGATATAACCATATCTGCTCAAATTATCTGTGAAGGTAAGAAAATAGCGATACCCGCCATGAGCCTCAACACTCATTGGACCGCATACATCCGTATGTATTATTTACAATAAGTCAGTAGCTCGTTCCATTGTTCCGGAGAATGGAGTTTTAGTCGTCTTGCCCATGAGGCACGGTTCACAAGCACCAAGTGATTCATAATCAAATGATTCCAAAAGTCCATCAACACGGAATTTCTTCATGCGCTTTACACCGATATGACCCAAACGGCAGTGCCACAAATAAGTTGCACTAACATCATGAACTTTGCATCTTTTGGATTCAATATTATGAATATGTCTATCCGCGCTATCGAGATTCAACAAAAATAGACCACTCAGCAAGGGTGCATGACCATAAAAGATATTACTCACATAAATAGAACAACCATTATTCTCTGATTTAAATGAATAATCATCTCGCATCAAACAAGATCCAGATATAACGTTCATGCTCAACGCTGGCACCAAATAACAATTATCCAGGTCTAAAACTAGTGCCGAAGGTAGATGTAGAGGTAGCGTGCCGACAGCAATCACATCGACCTTGGAACCATTTCCAACGCGCATCGTCACCTCGTCCTTAGCCAATCTTCGTTTAATCCGTAGCCCCTGTTTCGAGTTGCAAATATGAGCAACAGAACCAATTTCAAATACCCAGGCGCTACTACGAGCATCAGTAAGGTACACATCAATAACATGTATATCAAATATACCTTTCACTTTGCCATCCTTCTTATCAGCCAAATACTTGGTGCAGTACCGCTTCCAGTGACCAGTCCTTTGCAGTAGAAGCACTCTGTTTCAGGCTTAGGTCCGGACTTGGGTTTGTTCTCTTGAGCAGCAACCTTTTTGCCATTCTTCCTGACGTTCCCATTCTTCCCTTTGCCTTTTTTCTTGAAACTAGTGGTCTTGTTGACCATCAACACTTGATGCTCCTTCTTGATTTCTACCTCCGCAGCTTTTAGCATCGCGAATAGCTCGGGAATAGTCGTGTTCATCCCTTCCATATTATAGTTCATCACGAAGCCTTTATAGCTAGGAGGCAGTGATTGAAGAAGTCTGTCAATGACACTATCATCAGGAAGATTAACTCGCCGCTGAGTCAAGTGGTTATGGTATGCAGACATTCTGAGTATGTGTTCACTGACAGAACTGTTCTCCTCCATTTTGCAGTTGTAGAACTTGTTGGAGATTTCATATCTCTCAGCTCGGGCATTTGCTTGAAATATTAACTTCAACTCTTGGAACATCTCATATGCTCCATGACGTTCAAAACGTCTTTGAAGTTCCGATTCTAAGCCATAAAGCATGGCACACTGAACTATCGAGTAGTCATCAGCCTTGCTCTGCCAGACGTTCTTAACGTCATCAGTAGCATCTGCAACAGGCCTGTCACCCAACGGTGCTTCCAGGACGTAATTCTACAATAACATAGACATACAAAATAACTATCAAGACTAAGTTCATGATAAATTAAAGTTCAATTAATCATATTACTTAAGAACTCCCCCTTAGATAGACATCCCTCTAGTCATCTAAATGATCATGTTATCCAAATCAACTAAACCATGTCCGACCATCATGTGAGATGGAGTAGTTTTCAATGTTGAACATCAATATGGTGATCATATCTACAATAGGATTCACGTTCGACCTTTCGGTCTCAGTGTTCCGAGGCCATATCTGCATATGCTAGGCTCGTCAAGTTTAACCCGAGTATTCTGCGTGTGCAAAATTGTCTTGCACCCGTTGTATGTGAATGATGACCCACAAACGTGGACAAGGGCATGCGGTGCACATCAGCAGGCCAAAGGGCCATGTGATGTATCGACGGTATGTGCGATGCACAGGAATCGCTCGGCAAAATCGGATTTGTTTTGGAAACAAAAGGGATCGTATCCCGGGAGGAGACGGCTCCTCGCGGTTAGGTCGAAGCCGGAGTCTTGCGCCTCTGCAAACCCAACGCCCCTAAGTATGTTTGGTTTTGGTTCTATTTTGCTCTGTTTGGTGTAGTTTTGTAGAACAAAATCGTCTTAGATCAAAGGTTTTGTGATGCACCCATCCTAATGCCTCTCTCCCACCAAAACCGTACCACACGATGCAGCAGGGCAAGCTGGGATGAGCTGGCAGATCTATTCAGCAAAAAAAACCATCAAGCAATACGTCGACGGGGTCCATTGGAAGTAGCATGCGAGATTAAGGCATTTTCTAGTGTTGGGAGTTGAGTAACTTTGGAGCATCAGTACATGAAGCATAGGCAAAAAAATTCTACCTGCGCGCGCGGTACAACAGTTTAGTTATTTTCTTCGCGGGCCAGCCAAAAAGGAAAAAAATCATGGAGCCAACGTGTGCCATATTTGAAGTGCAAAAGTTTCCACGGGACTGGAAACTTCGTGTTATAACAGACGAGAGTCAAATACTTGTTAGCGCAACAGGGATGCTTGAAGGCATTGCGGGATAACAAGCCACTAAGATGGATAATGATGACTGAGAGGAGTTGCAGATTCAAGCAACCGGAACCATATGATTGTGTTTGTCGGAGCAGGTCATGTATCATGTGATAGATGAGAATTCGCCCAACAAAGTTTGGGGAGAAATGGGAGAGTCAGTTTATGTCAAAGACTACGACCACCAAGGTGTATTTGAAGCAAAAGTTATACAAACCGAAGATGCAAGAGAGGGCGGATTTGGTGGATCACTTCAATACCTTTAATAGGGTTGTCACAGATCTAGCACGTCTGAGTGTTAAGATTGACGATAAGAATTGGACGATTCTCCTTCTTTGTTCATTGTTGTTGTCCTAGAAGCATTTGATCACTTCGTTGACGTACGGCAAGGAGACTGTTAAACTTGAGAATGTCACTGTAGCGTTATTATCCTATGATACGAGGAAGAAGATCAACACATAAAAAGGTGCTCATTGTGAAGGTTTGCTAGTCAATGGTGGGAAAGCCAGGAAAGAACATGAAAAATAAGAAGGTGGAGTATCACAAGTGCAAGCAGTGGGAACATATAAAGAAGGACTTCCAGATCCCAATGGTGGGCCAAATGCTAATATAGTAACTCATAGTGATGACTCAGATAACGACAATCAACTAAAGGTGAAGCGCGGATGTTGGATTCGGCTAGCTCTTTCCATATGAAGCCCAATAGGGAGTGATTCCCTTTGTACAAGCTTGGTGAGAGATGACATGGGCCATCGTATTGCTGGAGTAGGTGACATCAAAATCAATATGTTTGAAGGAGTAGAACGGGTGCTTCGGAGAGTTAGACATGTGTCAGGGTTGAAGAGGAATCTAATTTCGCTTGGAGTTCTACATGATGGTGGTATGATATTCCGTTGTGATCGGGATAAGAAGACCATGAGAATCGTGGAAGATAAGGTGACCGTGATGATGGGAGATAGGACATCTTTGCATCTTTACAAGTTGCAAGGGGGCACTATTGCAGGTGGAGACATGGAGACTGAAGTTGTGGGGGTAGCATATGTGTTCCATAGAGGCGGCGGGTCTATGGCAGACTCGTCGAGTAGCTCTCAGTAAGCTACAAAGAAGACAACCAAGTCTGGAGTACATGGAAATTTGACACTTGTACTAACTCAAAGTGGTGGAGAATATTTGCTAAGATGGAGTTTGTTGTGTTTGTGTCGAATATTATGTACTAGTAGGGTTATAGTAGGACTTGGAGTAGTAATAGGTGTGGGCAGGGTATGGTAGTGTTGGATTCGAACACGTGTATCCTAGGGCCTCCTATATAATGAGAGGCACCACATGTTGTAACCTATGGAGACTTAATAGCAGGAGGCGTGCAAGGGCAGCCGACAGCTTGTGCCGACGACCAAGGCGGTCGCTACAGCGGCATCAGTGGGACGAGCGCCCGTAGTCATGCCTCACAGAGTAGGTGAGTTCGCCGAACTACATCAACAAATTGCGGTTGCATCTTCTGCTGTGATTGCTTGGTCCTCGGTAGATCTACAGATGCGTCTACAATTATAACACTTTCCCCCCTTTCCGCATCTCCCTTTATCCTCAGGTCTGAGAATCGCGCCACCGTTCCTTGCATCTCTCTCCACCCTCTCCGACGGCCTCGCTGGCTGGGGGAAGATGGGAGAGAGGGTGGATTTTCCCTGAAGTAAATAGGTTTCCTTCAAGGTTTAGGTCTAAGTCCAGGACTACCTATATGACAAAGATGGACGAGTACATGGAACACCGGTAGGTACCACGTGAGGGAATAAAGTCGTCCCATGGACATAGGGTGGTCCGGACCATCGACATGGGTCCTACTATGAAACAAGGTGGAAATTACCTTGGAGTACAAGTCAGTTGCTATACATACCCGAAAGTCCCATGTTAGTTTGTATCCAACTAGGACTATACTTGTAAGCTGACACTGACACCTTGTATCCTACCCACCTATATAAGCCGGGGTAGAGAGCACCTTGGAGGCACGCCAACTTAGATGGTAACCACAATACGACATACACCAAACTAGAATATACGATACCGAAGTAATACAACTCGCCACAAGTTGGTGTAGGGTTTTCACCACCATGACTCAAGGGCCCCGAACATGTATAAATATGTCTCTTGTGTGCTAAATCGTCGGATATCTATGTGTACGCCACCCCGTTTTATGTATTATAGATTAAAACATGGACACATGGTGTCATGTCAATCTGGTGCCTTGTTGCAGGCTCACGAGTGGCACGTGCGTCTCTCGTTCCTCCCCCCATTGGAGGCGGGTCTGGCGAGGGAACCTCAAATAAGTCTGAATGTTCTTCGATTATGAAGGTTCGGCTTCAGATGATCAATTTTGTCTTTGTTATTGTCACGGTGATGGAGATGGAGGAGGAGAAGGAGGGTATTTTCCTAATGGTTTGTTCGTGCAAAGGGTTCGCACCCGATAGATCATGATGATAGCACAATGGAGACATATGTATATAGGTTTGTGCCTCAAAAAATAGTGTCCAAGCATACATATGTATATCTGCTTGGGGAAACATCAAGCACCGCCCTACTACTGAAACAACTAAAGCTCCAGCAGCCCTGCCTTGCAAACAATTTTTCTGGTTATTGATGACCATTGCATATTGAGGATGACTGCGCAACTCTCGTGCCTGAAATGACTACCTCAATATGCAGCAACTCAGCTAACGTTTGCATTGTCAAAGACATCAAGCAAGTCTGCAGCTACTTCTCAAATATCAGATAAAGAAATATTAATTGGAATGCTAACTGTGTAGCCCATGAAAGAGCGTCTCTATGTTGTGTTGTAATGACTAAGCAAGTTTTCTTTGATACCTATCATCCCTGCGCATTGAAGTTAATCAAGCGAGAGAGTAATCACCACATTTCTAATTGAGTAACATAAGGCACATAAGAAACATTCCCATAGCAGCCATACTCCTATTTTTTGAGGCTTAAACTCTCTCTTGTTCTCAGTATAGTCTCTAGGATCTCTCGATCTAGCCTTTGCTGGTGTATGATGGGTGGGATTGCTGGTCTACGGTGCATAATCTAAAAATATTTCCCTACGTAGTCCGCCAAGATCACTATGCATATAACAAGACATGCCCATAGATGCAAGGATTAGGATCACGACTCACCAGGCAGCGGATTCGATGCAGTCATAGAAGATATCTGAACAATTGTAGATCCTCACAATTAGGCCTAGTTGCAAGAATGTCGCTAAACTTTCCTCGTCAAGGATCACACGTATGATCCCTCCTATGTTGTGTATGCATACACTCGTGTCAACCCGTCGGTGCTCTACCGTCCAGGACTCAGCACTAACGAAGAGAGACCGTCTTTTGGCGCTGCTAATTGGTAGCACTAATCAACTGCGATTAGAGCTATATGAATCTGGAATTTTCTCCACGCGCGAGAGATACCTAGAATTAGAGCTAGATTTAATCGGGAGAGGACACCTGAAAACCTAATTAGAATAGGCTCTAATTCAAGTAGAGGGGGTCTAATTGGAAGCTCTAATTATACCCTATAATTGTACTAGAAAGAGAGAGAGAGAGAGTCTTGAGACCCAATTGTGTGTTTTTCCTTGAGCCTTGGGGTTATTTATATAGTGGGAGGGAGGGGAGACTTTCCAAAGGGGAGGGAGGAGTCCTAGTTGAGCTAGAAAGGGGCTAGCCGCACCAAGGAAGTGGCTCCACCCGTCCTTCCTAGCCCAACTCGGATTGGACAAGGTGGAGTCAAATCCCACCTCTCTCTTTCCTTTTTCTCCTTTTTCTTTTCTCCTATTTCTCTCCAATAAATTCAGGAAAAATATCAGGATGACAAGTACCAATATTTTAAGCCACTAGGGCCCACCTGGAAGCACACTAAAATAGGGAGCAGCCATGACGGGAATTTCTGCCCCCTCCGGCACTCCTCCCTGAAACTCTTCTGGAACCCTATGAACCCATTATACAAAATAATCGATATTATCTACTGATGTTAGAAACATATTTCTAAAGTACCGAGACTTCTCATGTCTGCCCTTACCTCTCATATAAATTCTTCCTAACACCGGCATAATTTCTCTCTTATATAAACTTCCTCGAAACCACTCCGATTGACACCGAACTTGTTTCTGTGACATCGTACCGACATCGAATATTCATAAAACAAATCAAAAAGTATCAATACTCACAATTAAAGGTGGGAACGGCTTAAGATTGTCACCCTTAAGTACTCGAGAACACACAGATTGTGACCCTTAAGTAGGACCATGAACGCCCATGATGGCTCTTGTGTGTTCACGAAGAACGAGGGAACCTTAGAAGTTACTGATTGCACTTATTCCCTTAACTTCACGATACCAACGATATCACATGGTGATACTATGTGATGTGATCTAATCAAACTCTTTGACCATGACACATAAAACTCGTTACCGATATCGTCCTCTTTTCTCCTCCATATCCTGATGTCCTTGTGATAAATCGCACTGTGTTTGGTCAGACGATTGGTTGACATTGGTGATAGTAAGAGGTCCCAGAGTATATATCCCTCTTTCATATAAATGAGTTAAGTACTAATGCTGAACGATCTCAGTTCCATTGCACTTTCTAGATTATATCCAGACATCACCATTATGATTCCCGGTTATGGAAATACGGTTAATGACATCCAAAGTATAATTTTCGATCATGCGGTCACAAGATATTCTCGTAGTATAGGAATTATAGTCAATGATAACTTCATATGTACTTTGCTAAAATACAGTAACATTATTTAGTCTCTTTTAGCAAGATCATATCCTTGGGTCCGTTCGGTACTATTGTTATCCTAACAATAAACTCTTAGGTTTTGCTAGACTTTTAACCAAGTCCATAATCAGTAAAATGTGATCATCTCACAAACCTTAAGATAATCTTAGATACAATATTAGGAACTCTTGTTTGTTCATGTCTTCACACCCGCACATAGATTCTCCTTTGAAAACTCACTTTTCAAGTGCTATAGCGGTTGTAGCATGAGCATAAAATTAATTCCGAACTTGGAGATATAATAAGAAATAAATATTATTTTCTCTAGGACATATCGCCAATAGTCTCCAATTGCACTAGAGTCAATAATACTCTAGTTAGTATGATGCCATAACACCTATGGAAATCCGATGTTACTCACACTATGCATGCGGTACCTTAGACCATTGTCTTTCACCTTTTGATCTCATCAACTTGTGATAAACTTGCATTGGATTTATTAGGAATTGGAATTCTGTAAACCTGGTTCCGTAGTAGCATTAATAGTTCAAGCATCACCGAATGAATTATCATACTATCATTTGAAACCTCACCAAGTCGAGTGACTTTTATCCAATAACTTGCAATCCACAATGTCTCACATTGTGTAGCAACTATCCATAGTAATATATTCTAGAGTCCACTCATAATACTCTAATGTTGATAATTATACAACAGACAATATTATGAACTAGAATCATAATCTGAATTAAAATCAATAAATATTTGATTTTTTAATTCCACTACAAATACATATGGGAACACACCTCACAGTATTATTTGCAGCTATACAAAAAACCATTGACTCGTTTTATACTTTTTAATACCACCGTGAAATACTTATGTGAGAAAATTCTCACCATAATATTCATAGGTTTAATTACAAACAATTAACTTCTTGAAAATAATTTACTTAAGTATTTCTCCCTTATACTAGTTTGACTAAACAATTTAGTCAACCAAAATCTACATGTTCTGGTATGCTTTTCTTTATGACAATGAGGTTTGGTCAAATCACAAAATATCATGATCTGATCCCAACCCTTTCTATTTTGCTCACTAATGACTATGAGGGTTAAGTCTCTTGCACAATAATATGTCATGTTTACTTTTGAGATAAAATAATTTATATCATTGTAAATCAAAATTTCTATCAGAATTATACTTAGCATACCCATCATATTCATGTTCATTAAACTCCTTAATCTATCTCATAGATCTTGAATTTCATAAGAAACTTCCTGGTAATCATTTCACGAGGCAACTTTCTTTCATTTAGGCCCAACCCAATTAAAAGACCATAATCACCTCCCACAGACTTTTGAGTCCCTTTGATTTATATAATGAAAAAGACGATCATCTTATTTCATTAACATGACTGCATTAATATACTCATACTTGTATTATTTTAGATCACTACAGTAATCTAAAATTAATTACTTTTAGCAAAGAAGTTTGCTAATTTATCCAATAACATCTCTAAGCAATTGGTATGATAAGTTTTCAACTCATCGTTGTTATTTATTCGTACTTGATAAAACAATTTTATCAATACTGAATTTATGAATATAAAATATTCAGATATGTTTTTCCTTTCGAAAATATTCATGTTCATGTGATTTAAAATCTTATTACTCTCAAGATAAAATCTTGGTGTCAACATGAATATCTTCCTTCTTATGGATCTATATGACAATCTACTGTCATGTGTTTATGAGTACTATTATCTTGTTTGTTTTGTTTTGCACATATGGTCATTATCTTGGAATTTTTATGACTACATCACGAAGTGAGTATTACATCAAATTCCTGACATGACCTTTGTCAAATATTAAGTTTGAACTTTATATATCTCATACATAAATTCCTGGATGAGGAGATGAATTGGAAACATTTGCATGTTTGCCTCTTCCATTCAATCCTTTCTCCAAATATTCTGAATCTTCACTTAATATAATTACCACCTCTCAATCATGAGAAGACACTTTTATCCTGAATCCAATGTGTAAAACACTTGGAGTTCAAGGTGGAAATTTATTACCTATAAATATGTTGGTTTTCTGCAAAACCTTTTAATCAATTATTCATCAAACATGAGCAATATTGATTACTAGGAACTATCATTAAAATAAATGTAAGTTAAATAACGACGAGGCTCCAACTTTAACAAATATACAAAATAATTTTCTTAATAAGTTTGAGAATTATTTTCGTTTCACGCTTTCACTTATCACACAAAGAAATTCGACAATTTCACTATAACATTGCTTAAATCCTTGTCTTAAAAATATTTAATTATCACGATAATTTTTAGTCTCTCAAAATTTATCATGAGTAATTTTGACTAAGAAAACTTTCTTTGTCAACCATGTTATAATATCTATTAACTCATTTCTATTTCAATCAAAATTCTTTGATCTTAGTTTTTGATTCAAAATACTCCCACCAACTTTAATGAAACACTAAAACTTCAATTATTTCATCCATTCCACTTCATCAATGTGATCAACTTATCATATTGAATCTTCAATGGAATTAAGTCAATTGATAAAACATCCATCCCTTATGTAAATTTTAAAATTCACAAGTGCCTAGCACATTGATGGATTTTGAATTTATTAAATATTTTGGAGGTAGTCTCTCAACTTTGATAAATCAAATAAAACATGGATCTCTAATTTATTTATCATGCCATACAACTATTACTCAAACTTAAGTAATAATTCGAATTAAAATATTCAAGACTTAATAATACAATAAAGAAGATCATAAACTTTGAATTCCTAAGCTTGGAATTCCCACACAAATTTTATATTTGTAACTCAACAAGGTTCACGAACATAAAGTATCCATTACAAAATGATCAAACTCAAAATAACTATTATTTCAAATTCTTAGTGTTGAAACTGTCTATTGACTTTGACTCTGTAGATGATGCAACTGGTATGGCGCCATGAAATGCGTCTTCCACTGCGCCTTCCACACTTTCCACCTCTCTTGCCTCTATTCCTTTTCACTCTACAATAAATTGCAAATTGAGAAATTTTATTATCCAATACCAAAATCTTCGAGAAAAAAAATGTCAATCAGTGGTATAATTCTTATACCTCATGTGGAATTTCAACGTGTCTTTGTGTTTTGGTGAAGTCATCACACAGTGAATGAAAACATCCATCTCAACTGACATGAGCATCTGGAAGACTTCTTCAACTGTCTTTTCCACTTCCATCAGATTGTAGCAGGCCAAAAATTTGAAGTAATGTGATGGAAGTGACATGAGGAGTGTATCAACTTCTTGCTTTTCTAGAATTGGAAAACCAATGTCCTTAAGCCTTTGCAGTATTCCTATAAACTTGTCCTTATGCTCCCTCAATGGTCCAAGGCACGTTAGTTTGCACCTTAATTGTTCAACATTGAGCTTAGGAAGACCATGATAGACTTACATGGAGAGCCGAGCCAATAAAGCTTCCATGAGACGGAAGGGGCAATAGTGTGGGTAACAACCAACTAGCTCAGATTTCACCCTGCCTAGCATGCTCACATAAAATTGATACTCCTCATCTCCCAATGGAGAATATTCTCCATCAGGTGCCGATACTTCAGTGTCCAGCACATGCTCTACCTTAATACCTCTTAGAACAACTCTAAGATCGTGAACCCAATCACATAAGTTCACGTTGTCCTTAGTTAAATTGTTTATTCCCAACAACTCATTTTGAATTATGTTTTCATCGGGATTCATCTCTACAATAAAACAAGTTTATTTACACTCTTATAGTTCAAAAGTAATTTGCACTACTTAATTCAAACAAAAAATTAAGATATGCTCCCACTATGCCAATCACTCTTGATTCTCGCTCGTCTTTCCATGTATGTGTCCCGAGCTCATAACTGGTTATGCCTAAATGACAAGTCAACCATCTGACACCACATGTATGGACTGATCCTTGGATACAAGTCATCAATCCGTACCCGCCTGCAGACGATAAGAATGCATTGACCCTTGTATACAAGTGATGGCCACAAACCCAAGTTTGTTATGATGGTTTCTACAGTATGGAAGAACACGAACGACCTTGATATTTTAAGTGAGAAATCACCCTAATAAACTACCACTACGCAATCAAGATGCAAACAACAAAGGATAAACATCACAAGAAATTTATAATTCGTGTGATCCGGTATAGCCTTTGTTCTTTAGGGATTCTTGATGCATCTCCAACGAATCTTCAATTTCCGTTATTCTCACCATAGCAGAAAATCCGAGGATATTCCGCTGCGGTGAAAATCTGTGTGTGGTTTGGTATAGCTATCTTATTACTGTGTCTTGACATCATGGCAAATGCTAAAGGATTTTCATTGTTCGACATCTGAATTCCCAAAACCCCTCTCCAACAGATGGTGTAGATGCAAAAAAAAATTACAACTCCACCTCCTGGAGATGTAAAACACAACACTTATGATTAAAATGGGACTGCACATACATGTACACCGTCGTCATGTCACTATATACAACCTCCATGTATGGAGAATCGAATTATAGTTAGAAGATACTAGTCGTCGACCCGTGCACCAGCACGGCCTAGGTACTACCGAGATAAATAATTATTAACAAAAGTCTATTATCATGTAAAATGTAGGAGGTTAAATTCCGAGAGCTGCGTTTCGGTGCCCGGGTGCATCTGCACCCGGTCAAAAAAATCGTAAAAAATTAAGAAAAATTCAAAAAATTCCAAAAAAAAATTAGAGTAGTAGAAAATTTGATGCGTGAGGTACGCTCCAATTTTCAAAACATTTGGACTTTTGTGCGGCTCTCAGCAAAAAAGAAAAATCAGACCAGAACTGTATATGAACAGTACACATTTTTACAGACCTCCGATTTGTCTCGCTAGTTCGTCTCATCGATTTTCAAAACATTTGGACTTTTGTACACATTTGAACACGAAAATAGTTCGTCTCATCGAATCGATCACATTTGCTTTTGGGCGCATCTTCAACCCAGGTTGTTTGTGGCCTGTGTTAGTCAAAAGCCAAACTGAATTCCTAGACTTACCCAAATACGAGTTCGGTTAATTTTGAAAAGATTTGGATGTGATTTGGAGTCCTTTTCTTGTACGAGAAGTCCATCCGCCTCTTATATACCCACGGGGTGACGGCCGATTGAACAACACAGAATCGACAAATCAATCTATCATGTTTTACCTTTACTTTTATCTTCGCCCTAGCTTTATCAACCATGCATCTAATAATGTGCAAGAGCCGATGCAACAAAATCTCCATGCTTCTACCTCATATCTCTACTCCTAATGTCTGAACTGGTAGAATAGTATCCATGATTTATTTTCATCCCACCACTTTCAACCTTTTTTTTTCCGCTGGTTTTCTTGGTCCCCTCCCCCATCCCACGGACGCACAAAAAAAGAAGATTGGGGAACAATTAGTAACTATATTCTGTTGGTCCCCTGCCAACAATAGCAGGCTTTTTGGTCTCCTGCCAACAATATGTATTACCGAATTAACTGCATAAAACACTACTATTACATTAGATTACAAAATGTGTCGGTTCATCCAAAGCACACACAAGAGGCAGGTGGATCTGATTGTTCGTTCTATGAGAACAAGTGCTGCTTGAGTTTGTCCCTCGAGAATGCTCGTAATTGACCACCGAAGATTGGGGAACATTTAGTGAATATATCCTATTGACGGCCGGCTTTCTATAGTGGCTCCTCAATCATTGTTGTTGTTTCTAGTTTAATTAGAGCAGGTGTGATTAATTTTCCAGCTTTTTCATTGGCACCAAACTGTAGCGTAACAAACAAGACTACTTTAATTTCAATCAGACGGATCTGAAAAGTTGGTCTAGTACTAGTTAATTTAAAATGGTTGAGATGGACGTGCATTAGAGATTATAATCACATCTACTCTTTTTTCTTATTCTCAAAGCAGCTACCTAGTACCAAACTCAATGACTCGATCGTGTCTGAACAATGTGAGTCTTCCTTTTGTGGGCACACATGTCTGATGATGGTGTGGATAGAATGATATATAGACATGGACATATACCAATGGCAGGTTAGTCTCTAAATACAATAAAGCGTTGATCACACGTCATGATTGCTAGTGTACATAATGTTATCTAGGCGCACTATCGACAATGTCCTGCTTGGGCTAGCTTAAACAATGTCTTACGATGGACATATATTGTGTATATTGACCGTCTTTGCATTTCCTCTTTTCTCAACAATAATTGAACTTTCTTTGGAGGCCAACATGTGACTTTTCCATTCGTATTTTCCTGATAATAGTATAGGTTGCCACCAGCAGGGAACAATATTAGTAGACCAATTACTTGCTCTGTGTCAAACTCAATGTATTCAGCTACATCCTCTGACTGGAAATACGTATCTCCTCTCTCCTGTACTCGAAATTCAGAATGAAGAAGCACCGATATCCTCTTGACCGATCCTCGCGGTATGAGAGTGCATAGTTTCATTCATGGTTATTATCGGGTACAACATTATGAATTGCGACTGTAAAGGCATATTATAGTTTAGTACTACATGTAACTCGGCAATAGGTAAGATTTTCTTTTAAACAGAGGCAAAAGATTTGGCTCATATATTAAGTAAGAGAGGAATATAGAGTCTGTTATAGCACCCACACACAAAAGAAATTACTCTCCCGTCAATATCTGACCCAATTTTTTGCACCCGCGGAAACCCAAAGGCTCGTTGATGAAGTTAAGAAGGATTGTTGGTGAAGGACTCTTGTTGCGGAAGACCGATGCATTTCTTTCGTTCCAGGCGGTCCAACAGGAAAGCATGGTTGGGGACGCCATGGCCTTCCTGTTCACGTTGGAGTCTGACCGCTTGGTTAGAATATAATTCTCTTTAACGAATGCATCTTCTTCTTTTCTGTTGCGTAACACATCAATTGGGTACTTATGGAAAACGGTGAAGCCAGTTTATGTTTCTTTTACAATCATTGACTAATCTCCGCTCCCGAGTCGCCTCCCGAGTCGCCCCCGTGCGGCTGCTGGGAGGCCCCAAGATCCAGTCGCCCCGACTCCCACTCTCGTCCTCCTCCTCCCTCGCCGCCGCCCGAGGGCGCGGCCAGGCAAAGCCTTGCCATCGCCGGCGGCGGTGGGGACTAGGTGCCCTCCCGCTCGTGAGGAGCTGGCGCGGGCCGGCGCCCACGGGTCGGAGCGTGGTGTGCAGCCGAATGTCACGACGAGGGCTGGCATCGCTCCGGCGATTCCATACCGCATGGAAGGCGGCTTCAGGATCTGGGGTGCCACGGTCGCCAGGGACGGCGGCGGCGTGACCAGATCGGCGGTGGCGCAGCCAGATCTAGGCCCAGGCGTGAGTTTGATCTCCGGCTCACGGTCGACGCGATGGCATGTGCAACACGTCGGCAGCTAGACGGATCTGCGGGATTCCATCCTTGTCTGGTCCTTCACAACTCGGGCAACCGGGGGAAACCCTAGATCTCCCTGGGATCGAGCGATGGCGGTGCTTTTGCGTCGCAACCCTCTTCAGGGCATCGTTTTGGAGTTTGCTACGGTAGAAGGGACTAACGAGGCCTGTGGCGTATGCCCGGTGGAACAACTGCTAATGAAAATCGCGCCGACTACGGTCATGGCGGACGATGGTGGCATCTTTGATGTCGTTTCCTTGTCGAGGCATCATCATTGCAGTTGGCGTCATCGGGCTTGGGATGCTCCCGGGGAAACCCTAAATCTGGGTCTCCCGGATCGGACGATGATGGCGTTCTTAGTATTGCTTTCTCTAATGGGGGCATCGTTTTGGAGCAAGTGATGGCTGGAGGTGACAAGAGGAGGAGCGGTGCTTCATCATACACATTGATGGTGTCGGATATCGATGGCATGGCGCCCTGGAGATTAGACGTCTGATGTGCGATGATGGACTCGCGCAGGAGGTCGATGCTGTCTGGCGTCATTGTGGCGTTGGCGGCAGCTAGACCGGTCAAGCTACATGCAGCAGTACAGCTCTGAAGATGGATTGGTGGCAGGTGGCTGCGGCGGCCTCATACCCGGCAGGCGTCCTGGTTGAGGAGCACGCCGGACTGGTGGGTGCCCATACCCGGCAGGCGTCCTGGTTGGGACCTTAGGTCTTAGATGTTAGGTTTGGCTGCGAGGTCTGTTTTGTATTAGGCCCAGACTATCAGCGCCCATTCATTAACTGGATAGAAGTAGCGACATATGTTGCTTAGACGGTAGCTTTAGTCTTATTGTTGTATGACTTTGTAAGGTTTTGTGTTAATAATTAATAAAATGGTTGTATGCATCGCCCAGATGCAGAGGCCGGGGGTCTTCCTCCTTTTCTAATGAAATATTTATGGAAAACGGTAACTGTATTATCATCTGATTGTACTTGAGCAATTAATGAATCCAACAACTGGTATGTACGTTCTGAATTGACAACAGGTGCAGGGGGAGCAGATCGGTGCTGGAAATGCACAAGATGTATCCCCAATTATTGTTTTCAGTCCCAGTATCATAGCAAGCTACAATATCGATGTGCTTGTACCACCCGTGATGTGGTTTCCTATCTGTTTTGATGGAGCAAGACAAGCATGCCGAATGAGAGTGGATGGGCTCGATTTGCTAGCTTTGTCGTTGGCAGCAAACTATAGCGTAACAAACATGACTAGTTTACAATGGTTCAGATATACACGCATTATACATCATAACCACATCTACTCTTTTTTCTTATTGTTGAAACAGCTACCTAGTACCTAACTAAATCAATGACTCGATCGTGTGATCGTGTCTGCATGTGAGTATTCCCTCAGCACATATATCGCTGATGATGTGGATCACATGATATATGGACTTTTAAATGTACCTATGGCAGGTTAGTCTCTTAATACTGTAGAAGCGTCCATCGCGGTCATGAACGCTAGCTTATACTGTACTATTAAGTTATTTAGGTGTGGTACAGCACATCGTACTTGGCCTAGCCTAAACAACGCGTTATGATGGAACAATATTGAACTTTCTTTGAAGGCCAACATGTGACTTTTCCATTCGGTTCTCTTAATTATCGTATAGTTTGCCACCAACACAGAGGAGTATGAGTAGACCAACTAGTTGCTCTGTCTCAAACTCAATGTATTCAGCTATCTGCAATAGAAAATTCCGAATGAAGAGGCACACATATCCTCAGGTGCAATATCTGCAATAGTAGAAGAATGTGGCATCCAGGAATTTCCATCCGTGTTCATATCATCTGAACTGAAGGTTGTACATGTTGTACTCTTCTGTGCAACTCAGCTTCAGCCAAAGAAGGAAAAAAAATCCTTACTGAGGACCTTTTCCCATTCAGCCCTTTTTCGAATTGCTATTGTGATTCTAGCCGTTGACGAAATTGATCCTGACGCATAAATGACTAGTTATCACTTTTATGTTACTATTGAGATGCCTAAATGAAAAGATTGGTATGCTGTTTTTCAGCAGATGTCATCATATCTAGTACTCCCTCCCTCCCACCTATATATATATATATATATATATATATATATATATATATATATATATATATGTGGGAGGGGGCGCCTAACACACATCAGATAAATTGTTAGTCGTGTCTGGCGTCCCCCTCCACAGTTTACACCCCCGATCATATTTTTGTAGTGCTTAAGCAAAGCACTGCGGACATCACTTCACCATCACCGTCACCACGCCGTCGTGCTGGCAGAACTCATCCACTACCTTGCCGTCTTGCTGGATCAAGAAGGCGAAGGACGTCACCGAACTGAACGTGTGGTGAATGCGGAGGTGCCATACGTTCGGTAGTAGATCGGTTGGATCGAGAAGAAAGTTCAACTACATCAACCGTGTTGTGAAACACTTTTGCTTACGATCTACGAGGGTACGTAGACACACTATCCCCTCTCGTTGCTATGCATTTCCATGGATAGATCCTGCGTGTGCGTAGAAATTTTCTGTTTTCAACGCAACGTCTACACTAATTAAAATCATAGCCTACAACTACACTAAATTCTTTCACCACAAGTACACTACCTAGAACTACAATAAAAATACACTATCTAAAATTATAGTCTACAAATCATATAATATAATCTTACACTAAAATTTTTCGCAACTCTTACACTAAAATTTTACACTACTCATACACACAAAATTCAACAGTATTCTACAGTACTATTACAGTACACTAAGTAGAACTAACCCGCAGCGGTGGTAGATGGCGAGGAGGCGTTGCAGCGTGCGACGGGGGCGGGGGCGGCAGCCGGGGTGGAGGCGAAGGCGACGTGGGCGGCGGCGGTGGAGGCGGAGGCGATGGCGACGGGGGCTTCACGAAGGCGACGGCGGTGAGACGGCGACAATGGAGGCGGAGGCGACGGCGACGATGAAGGGGGCCTCGGCGGTGGAGGCGGAGGCGGAGGCCACGGTGGAAGCGGAGGCGACAGTGACGAGGGCGGCAGGGATTTAATGGGGATTGATGGTTATGTGTGTGGGCGGTGTTTTTTAATCAATTCGGTCCGGGGCGGCGGAGTAATTGCTGGCATTAGCCTACGTGGCCAACGCTATGTGTTACACATATTGCGTTAGACATATTGTTTTTTATATTCATATAGATGCACTACAAGAAATATGTCGACTTGCGACCATCACTATTGGTCGCTGAATGGTCGTTGTTTTTCGTTTGCATCCTGTTTGTGATCAGAAACAGATGGTCAAAAGCTTATCGTCTTTAACGGAAATTAACGACTTTCTCTGTGATATGGTCGTAAAAGGCAACGACCAAAAGAAAAAAACCGTTGGTTCAACGAGCTTTTGTATTGATCACTAATTTTTACATTTTAATTTTGGGGACATGGCCTTTGTTTTCTTCTATTCCAAATTCTGGTTAATATTTTGGAGAAGGTCCCTTTCAAAAGGGTCCCATTAGTCATAATGCCATACATCAGTCTCACATGTCAGAAATTTGAAAATTGCTCAGATTATATTCATAAGTGGGTCCCACTGGTCAAGTTTTCAACATACATAATCACTATCTCAAACAGGACAGAACAAGTACAATTCATCAAATAGCACTACGGCAGCCTTTTGCAATCCGTTACAATATTACAATTTACAGTCTACTACAAAACCAAAAAACTCTTTCCTAAGTAGGGCTTCACTGCTTCGCACTTGGCTTCACGGCTTCACACTCAAAAAAATTAGGTCTGGAGCTCCTGTAAAAGAATGAACATAAAGGCAAAAAATTAGGCCTGGAGCTCCAGAAAAAGAGTGAACATAAAGGCTACCAACATTAGAGTGTATTGAATTCCTTCAACGATCAGTTTAAATAAAGAAAAATAAGTAAGAAAAGCACATATATGTTGTCCCTGGAAGGCGAACGCATACAACAACAGGAATAGAGCATAGAAGCAGATTAATTATATGGAACCAAAAATCGAATCATTGTAGATCAGATTACACAGGAACAGAATGTAGAAGCAGATTATATGGAAGGAAAAACCAAATCATTACAGAGCACATAATCGGATCACATAATAATACATGAAGAGGAAGAAGCAACTATACGGGCCAAAACTGGACAAACCACAAACATCATCACAACGGCAAAAGTAGCCCTATTTGCATCATGTTGAACAGCACAAGCAGCCATATATGCATAGCAAACAAAGAACACTCGACATCCAACATCTGAAGATATTGCAATGATTTCTAAGAACACCTAGCATACTAGTTTCCGCAGAGCATAAGCAAACATTATACAATATCATTTGCATCACATCAACCAAATTATTCAAGCAGTACAGCATGCACATTAACTAAGATAGTTTCCGGGTCCTGTTTGATTCACCTAGTTGATGGGGGCGGCAGAGCGGGAGACGAGCTCGATGTCGTTCCTATCGAGGACGATCTCATCCTTGACCTTCTCGGACTGGAGCTCCGCTAGATGTGGCAGCAACACCTCCAACAACCACAGCAACAGCAGCAACACCAATAATGACCTTCGTGACATTTCATATCATCAATGAAGAAGAAAAAATTAAGACACAAGCAGCAAATATAGCTTCAGCATTACAGAATTATCATGTAACTGTTGAGCAGACAGGAATAAACAAAAACAATACCCTACCTATCTGTTATATTTGTATGTGGATTCACTTACAGTAAACAAGGTAATACCAACACAGTGTTTTGTACAATAACATGAACAACTTGGTATTACACACAGAGCTCTATATATAGGTAAAAGTCCCAAATATTTACAGATCATATGATTCGTAGAGCATAGCATGGAAAATATGTACCAATGAACATGTTCATCTTCAATTGGTATCGCATTCTAAATATTCATGCACATTTGGTATTGGGCATTTTAGGTACAAAACTTAGACCAATCTAATTGAGATGCATATATCACATTTCATTGGTTACATTACTCTTCACATACTAGACGGCGAAAGCCTGAATATGCACTACTTAGCCATCCATACAAATCAGTTAACTTGTACTTACATGATATAGTTCACTACTCAGCCATTCAACACATGCATCAATACTTCTTATAAACAGAAAGAAACTAATCCTAGTTGTAAGCATAGTACTTGTGCGAATAGACATGATTCAAGGAATAGAAGTGTCAATCAGTTCTGACATCGAGATCATATTGAACAAAAGTCATGTACATTATTATCATCACCAAAGATGTCTTGTACTAATAGTTAATAACACATAAAACTGAACTGCAACAAGAAGAATTGCATAAGACAAGCTTATGTATGAGCTGTGACATAAACATAGGATCTGGAACTAAAATTCTCGACTAATCCAATGCCGTAACAGGCATTTTACCTCGCGCATGTCTGCGAGCAGGAGGTCTCCCTCCGTCTCCCGCTCCAGAGCAACATCTGCTAGAGGAAAACAGAAGTGAAGCTCTCAAGCAGAAACATGATTGTATATTGTGGACTGTGAGATGTCACAGCCGATCCAGTGAACTGTGAGATGTCAAGCAGTACGTTGTCTAGCAGACAAGTTACAAAAATATCCATTACGTGTGTAGCAGGACACCGTAGAAGAGACTGAGATTAAGGAGTGTCATTAACACCATACATTTGCGTATATACTTTTCATGAGGAAGAATTTAGATCTAATCATCGACGATCGTTGAAACAGAAAATATGCAACACGAAAGTCGTGTGAAACTATAAGATAAAGCTACTGGTCGAAGGAAATTTCAAACGTTTGATCGTGCGTGACGAATTTGAAAAATTCATACAAAATAGCTCTAAACGTGAACATGAAATTGAATATTTATGGTCGACGAAACTTTGAAGAAATCACAAAAATGGAACCTTAACATCAATATGCATGTTTTTCATGTAGAGCTTTTCTCGATTTGATGCACCGTTGTGTAGATTAGAAGGGACTAATAAATGAACAAGGTTAGGAGTTAAACCAACATACCACCTGCAAGCTCATGTACACCTGTACATCAGAACAAACAAGGCCACATCCATCGAGCCACCCACCTGCCCTCGCGTCCATCGCTAGGGCCTGGCTGAGGAAAAACGGCCAAATCAAGCGTTCCCAAGGATGCCGGACCAGAGGTGCTTTGAAGTTCGTGTTATGTAGGCCCAACAATGAATGCGGGCAATCAAACGGTTCAAATTCTTCCCGCACGGGTCTGGCTGGACTTAATGGAGGCAACCAAACGCGTCCTTAGTGTTTTAGAAGATTGGAGAGTCAGCTTTGGTGTACGTGTGTAGTAAGATCGTGTTAGTTTAGATAGCAACCTAGTCATTATGTCCTAGCTATATTGTACTCCTTCCGTAAAGGAATATAAGAGCTTTTAGATAACTACCTTAGTGATCTAAACGCTCTTATTATTTTTTACATATGGAGTATACTATCTACAACAGCCGCCGGCGGCGAAAGCACAGGCTGTGGGACGATGTCGCGGTGCAGGTCCGGGCTGGGATGGACAAGGCGGATACGGCAGAGAGGGTCAGCGATACAACCGGTACGGAGAATGGGGCGATGATGGCTACGACATGTATGGCGAGGGACAACACCTTGGGTCATCTTCTGGTGGCGGCCGAGGATACAATTGGCACAATGGCGACGGATTAGGACGTGGCTTCCAGGTACCGTGCGGAAATTGTGTTGAAGGAGTCGCCGGCCCCAATGACCGGTTTCAGGGTGGACATCGTCGCGGCGGGAGAGGGGGTGGGAGACGCCCACCTCCACCTCAACCACCACCACCGCCGACTGTTAACACGACGCACACGCCCCATGTGGCAGTGAAGGATATCATAGCAGCAGCGATGGCGGCTATACCTGCTTTGCCCGAGGTGGCTGTAGACACAGTCCGGGCTCTTGTAGCGGTCACTATTTCGGTGGCCACTAGCGCAGCTAAGTTAGGTGATGGTAGGGCTGACAAAGGTTCAGACAAAGCGGATGGTGAAAAGCATTTGAAGTGGGCCATTAATAAGAAGAAGCTGCCTTGCTATAGATGTGGCGAGCCGGGACACTTTGTCACAGAGTTTACTAATTAGTTCTATGACTACTACCTCAGATCAAACTCGTAAATCAAATATTCTCCTCCACAATCAGATTGTAGAAACTTTATTTTCTTGTTACGATGATTTTCCACTTCACTCTGAAATTCTTCGAACTTTTCAAATGTTTCAGACTTATGCTTCATTAAGTAGATATAACTATGTCTACTCAAATGATCTGTGAAGGTAAGAAAATAACGATACCTGCCATGAGCCTCAACACTCATTGGACCGCATACATCCGTATGTATTATTTCCAATAAGTGAGTAGCTCGTTCCATTGTTCCGGAGAACGGAGTTTTAGTCGTCTTGCCCATGAGGCACGGTTCACAAGCACCAAGTGATTCATAATCAAATGATTCTAAAAGTCCATCAACGTGGAGTTTCTCCATGCACTTTACACCGATATGACCCAAACGGCAGTGCCACAAATAAGTTGCACTATCATTATGAACTTTGCATCTTTTGGATTCAATATTATGAATATGTGTATCAGCGCTATCGAGATTCAACAAAAATAGACCACTCAGCAAGGGTGCATGACCATAAAAGATATTACTCACAAAAATAGAACAGCCATTATTCTCTGATTTAAATGAATAATCATCTCGCATCAAACAAGATCCAGATATAACGTTCATGCTCAACGCTGACACCAAATAACAATTATCCAGGTCTAAAACTAATCCCGAAGGTAGATGTAGACGTAGCGTGCCGAGGGCGATCACATCGACCTTGGAACCATTTCCCACGCGCATCGTCACCTCGTCCTTAGCCAATCTTCGTTTAATCCGTAGCCCCTGTTTCGAGTTGCAAATATGAGCAACAGAACCAATATCAAATACCCAGGCGCTACTACGAGCATCAGTAAGGTACGCATCAATAACATGTATGTCAAATATACCTTTCACTTTGCCATCCTTCTTATCCGCCAAATACTTGGGGCGGTACCGCTTCCAGTAACCAGTCCTTTGCAGTAGAAGCACTCAGTTTCAGGCTTAGGTCCAGACTTGGGTTTGTTCTCTTGAGCAGCAACCTTTTGCCGTTCTTCTTGAAGTTCCCATTCTTCCCTTTGCCCTTTTTCTTGAAACTAGTGGTCTTGTTGACCATCAACACTTGATGCTCCTTCTTTATTTCTACCTCCGCAGCTTTTAGCATCACGAATAGCTCGGGAATAGTCGTGTTCATCCCTTGCATATTATAGTTCATCACGAAGCCTTTATAGCTTGGAGGCAGTGATTGAAGAACTCTGTCAATGACACTATCATCAGGAAGATTAACTCGCAGCTGAGTCAAGTGGACAGAACATTTAGCTTGCAGACATTCTGAGTATGTGTTCACTGACAGAACTATTCTCCTCCATTTTGCAGCTGTAGAACTTGTTCGAGATTTCATATCTCTCAGCTCGAGCATTTGATTGAAATGTTAACTTCAACTCTTGGAACATCTCATATGCTCCATGACGTTCAAAACGTCTTTGAAGTTCCGATTCTAAGCCATAAAGCATGGCACACTGAACTATTGGGTAGTCATCAGCTTTGCTCTGCCAGACGTTCTTAACGTCATCAGTAGCATCTGCAGCAGGCCGGTCACCCAATGGTGCTTCCAGGACGTAATTCTTCTATGCAGCAATGAGGATAATCCTCAAGTTACAGACCCAGTCCGTGTAGTTGCTGCCATCATCTTTCAACTTAGCTTTCTCTAGGAACACATTAAAATTCAAAGGAACAGTAGAACAAACAATTGATCTACAATAACATAGACATACAAAATAACTATCAGGACTAAGTTCATGATAAATTAAAGTTCAATTAATCATATTACTAAAGAACTCCCACTTAGATAGACATCCCTCTAGTCATCTAAATGATCACGTTATCCAAATCAACTAAACCATGTCCGATCATCACGTGAGATGGAGTAGTTTTCCATGTTGAACATCACTATGTTGATCATATCTACAATGTGATTCACGTTCGACCTTTCGGTCTCAGTGTTCCGAGGTCATATCTGCATATGCTAGGCTCGTCAAGTTTAACCCGAGTATTCTGCGTGTGCAAAATTGTCTTGCACCCATTGTATGTGAATGATGACCCACAAACGTGGACAAGGGCATGCGGTGCACATCAGCAGGCCAAAGGGTCATGTGATGTATCGGCGGTATGTGCGATGCACAAAATCGCTCTGCAAAATCAGATTTGTTTTGGAAACAAAAGGGATCGTATCCCGGGAGGAGAGGGCTCCTCGCGGTTAGGTCGGAGCCGGAGTCTTGCGCCTCTGCAAACCCAGCGCCCCTAAGTATGTTTGGTTTTGGTTCTATTTTGCTCCGTTTGGTGTAGTTTTGTAGAACAAAATCGTCTTAGATCAAAGGTTTTGGGCTGCACCCATCCTAACGCCTCTCTCCCACCAAAACCGTACCGCACGATGCAGCAGGGCAAGCTGGGACGAGCTGGCAGATCTATTCAGCAAAAAAACCATCGAGCAATACGTCGACGGGGTCCATCGGAAGTAGCATGCGAGATTAAGGCATTTTCTAGTGTTGGGAGTTGAGTAACTTTGGAGCATCAGTACATGAAGCATAGGCAAAAAAATTCTACCTGCGCGCGCAGTACAACAGTTTAGTTATTTTCTTCGCGGGCCAACCAAAAAGGAAAAAAATCACGGAGCCAACGGGTGCCATATTTGAAGTGCAAAAGTTTCGACGGGACCGGAAACTTCGTGTTATAACAGACGAGAGTCAAATACTTGTTAGCGCAACAGGGATGCTTGAAGGCATTGCGGGATAACAAGCCACTAAGATGGATAATGATGACTGAGAGGAGTTGCAGATTCAAGCAACCGGAACCATACGATTGTGTTTGTCGGAGCAGGTCATGTATCAAGTGATAGATGAGAATTCACCCAACAAAGTTTGGGGAGAAATGGGAGAGTCAGTTTATGTCAAAGACTACGACCACCAAGGTGTATTTGAAGCAAAAGTTATACAAACCGAAGATGCAAGAGAGGGCGTATTTTGTGGATCACTTCAATGCCTTTAGTAGGGTTGTCACGGATCTAGCACGTCTGAGCGTTAAGATTGACGATAATAATTGGACGATTCTCCTTCTTTGTTCATTGTTGTTGTCCTATAAGCATTTGATCACTACGTTGACGTACGGCAAGGAGACTGTTAAACTTGAGAATGTCACTGTAGCATTATTATCCTATGATATCAGGAAGAAGATCAACACATAAAAAGGTGCTCATCGTGATGGTTTGCTAGTCAATGGTGGGCAAGCCAGGAAAGAACATGAAAAATAAGAAGGTGCAGTATCACAAGTGCAAGCAGTGGGAACATATAAAGAAGGACTTCCAGATCCCAATGGTGGGCCAAATGCTAATATAGCAACTCATAGTGATGACTCAGACAACGACAATCAACTAAAGGTGAAGCGCGGATGTTGGATTCGGCTAGCTCTTTCCATATGAAGCCCAATAGGGAGTGATTCACTTTGTACAAGCTTGGTGAGCTTGATATAGCCTACATGAGAGATGACACGGGCCATCGTATTGCTGGAGTAGGTGACATCAAAATCAATATGTTTGAAGGAGTAGAACGGGTGCTTCAGAGAGTTAGGCATGTGTCAGGGTTGAAGAGGAATCTAATTTCGCTTGGAGTTCTACATGATGGTGGTATGATATTCCGTTGTGATCGGGATAAGAAGACCATGAGAATCGTGGAAGATAAGGTGACCGTGATGATGGGAGAGAGGACATCTTTGCATCTTTACAAGTTGCAAGGGGGCACTATTGCATGTGGAGACATGGAGACTGAAGTTGCGGGGGTAGCATATGTGTTCCATAGAGGCGGCGGGTCTATGGCAGACTCGTCGAGTAGCTCTCGGTAAGCTACGAAGAAGACAACCCATGTCTGGAGTACATGGAAATTTGACACTTGTACTAACTCAAAGTGGTGGAGAATATTTGCTAAGATGGAGTTTGTTGTGTTTGTGTCGAATATTATGTACTAGTAGGGTTATAGTAGGACTTGGAGTAGTAATAGGTGTGGGCAGGGTATGGTAGTGTTGGATTCGAACAAGTGTATCCTAGGGCCTCCTATATAATGAGAGGCACCACATGTTGTAACCTATGGAGACTTAATAGCAGCAGGCGCGCAAGGGGAGCCGGCATCTTGTGCCGACGACCAAGGCGGTCGCTGCAGCGGCATCAGTGGGACGAGCGCCCGTAGTCATGCCTCGCAGAGTAGGTGAGTTTGCCGAACTGCATCAACAAATCGCGGTTGCATCTTCTGCTGTCATTGCTTGGTCCTCGGTAGATCTACAGATGCGTCTACAATTATAACACTTTCCCCCTTTCCGCATCTCCCCTTTATCCTCAGGTCCGAGAATCGCGCCACCGTTCCCTGCATCTCTCTCCACCCTCTCCGACGGCCTCGCTGGCTGGGGGAAGATGGGAGAGAGGGTGGATTTTCCCTGAAGTAAATAGGTTTCCTTCAAGGTTTAGGTCTAAGTCCAGGACTGCTTATATGACATAGATGGACGAGTACATGGAACACCGGTAGGTACCACGTGAGGGAATAAAGTCGTCCCATGGACATAGGGTGGTCCGGACCATCGACATGGGTCCTACTATGAAACGAGGTGGAAGTTACCTTGGAGTACAAGTCAGTTGCTATACATACCCGAAAGACCCATGTTAGTTTGTATCCAACTAGGACTATACTTGTAAGCTGACACTGACACCTTGTATCCTACCCACCTATATAAGGCGGGGTTGAGAGCACCCCGGAGGCACGCCAACTTAGATGGTAACCACAATACCACATACACCAAACTAGAGTATACGATACCAAAGTAATACAACTCGACACAAGTTGGTGTAGGGTTTTTACCACCATGACTCAAGGGCCCCGAACCTGTATAAATATGTCTCTTGTGTGCTAAATCGTCGGATATCTATGTGTACGCAACCCCGTTTTATGTATTATAGATTAAAACATGGACACATGGTGTCATGTCAATCTGGTGCCTTGTTGCATGCTCACGAGTGGCACGTGCGTCTCTCGTTCCTCCTCCCATTGGAGGCGGGTCTGCCGAGGGAACCTCAAATAAGCTTGAATGTTCTTCGATTATGAAGGTTCGGCTTCAGATGATCAATTTTGTCTTTGTTATTGTCACGGTGATGGAGATGGAGGAGGAGAAGGAGGGAGGTCCCAATCCCTTCGTATCGTGGTATTTTCCTAATGGTTTATTCGTGCAAAGGGCTCGCACTCGATAGATCATGATGATAGCACAATGGAGACATATGTATATAGGTTGTGCCTCAAAAAATAGTGTCCAAGCATACATATGTATATCTGCTTGGGGAAACATCAAGCACTGCCCTACTGCTGAAACAGCTAAAGCTCCAGCAGCCCTGCCTTGCAAACAGTTTTTCTGGTCATTGATGACCATTGCATATTGAGGATGACTACGCAACTCTCGTGCCTGAAATGACTACCTCAATATGCAGCAACTCAGCTAACGCTGGCATTTTCAAAGACATCAAGCAAGTATGCAGCTACTTCTCAAATATCAGATTAAGAAATATTAATTGGAATGCTAACTGTGTAGCCCATGAAATAGCGTCTCTATGTTGTGTTGTAATGACTAAGCAAGTTTTCTTTGACTCCTATTTTTTGAGGCATAAACTCTCTCTTGTTCTCAGGATAGTCTCTAGGATCTCCCGATCTAGCCTTTGGTGGTGTATGATGGGTGGGATTGCTGGTCTACGGTGCATAATCTAAAAATATTTCCCTACGTAGTCCGCCAAGATCACTATGCATATATTAAGACATGCCCATAGATGCAAGGATTAGGATCACGACTCACCAGGCAGCGAATTCGATGTAGTCATAGAAGATATCTGAACAATTGTAGATCCTCACAATTAGGCCTAGTTGCAAGAAGGTCGCTAAACTTTCCTCTTCAAGGATCACATGTATGATCCCTCCTATGTTGTGTATGCATACGCTCGTGTCAACCCGTTGGTGCTCTGCTGTCCAGGACTCAGCACTGACGAAGAGAGACCATCTTTCGGCGTTGCTAATTGGTAGCACTAATCAACTGCGATTAGAGCTATATGAATCTGGAAATTTCTCCACACGCGAGAGATAACTAGAATTAGAGCTAGATTTAATCGGGAGAGGACACCTGAAAACCTAATTATAATAGGCTCTAATTCATGTAGAGGGGATCTAATTGGAAGCTCTAATTATACCCTATAATTGTACTACAAAGAGAGAGAGAGTCTTGAGACCCAATTGTGTGTTTTGCCTTGAGCCTTGGGGTTATTTATATAGTGGGAGGGAGGGGAGGCTTTCCAAAGGGGAGGGAGGAGTCCTAGTTGAGCTAGAAAGGGGCTAGTCGCACCAAGGAAATGGCTCCACCCCTCCTTCCTAGCCCAACTCGGACTGGACAAGGTGGAGTCAAATCTCACCTCTCTCTTTCCTTTTTCTCCTTTTTCTTTTCTCCCATTTCTCTCCAATAAATTCAGGAAAAATATCAGGATGACAAGTACCAATATTTTGAGCCACTAGGGCCCACCTGGAAGCACACTAAAATAGGGAGCAGCCATGACGGGAATTTCTGCCCCCTCCGGCACTCCTCCCTCTTCGTGGTTTTTCCCTGAAACTCTTCTGGAACCCTATGAACCCAATATACAAAATAATCGATATTATCCACTGATGTTAGAAACATATTTCTAAAGTCCCGAGACTTCTCATGTCTGCCCTTACCTCATATAAATTCTTCCTGACACCGGCATAATTTCTCTCTTATAGAAACTTCCTCGAAACCACTCCGATTGACACCGAACTTGTGTCTATGACATCGTACCGACATCGAATATTCATAAAACGAATAAAAAAGTATTAATACTCACAATTAAAGGTGGGACGGCTTAAGATTGTGAACCTTAAGTACTCGAGAACACACAAATTGTGACCCTTAAGTAGGATCATGAACGCCCATGATGGCTCTTGTGTGTTCACGAAGAACGAGGGAACCTTAGAAGTTACTCATTGCACTTATTCCCTTAACTTCACGATACCAATGATATCACGTGGTGATACTATGTGATGTGATCTAATCAAACTCTTTGACCATGACACATAAAACTCGTTACCGATATCGTCCTCTTTTCTCATCCATATCCCCGATGTCGTTGTGATAAATCGCATTGTGTTTGGTCAGACGATTGGTTGACATTGGTGATACTAAGAGGTCCCAGAGTATATATCCCTCTTTCATATAAATGAGTTAAGTACTAATGTTGAACGATCTCAGTTCCATTACACTTTCTAGATTATATCCAGACATCACCATTATGATTCCCGGTTATGGAAATACGGTTAATGACATCCAAAGTATAATTTTCGATCATGCGGTCACAAGATATTCTCGTAGTATAGGAATTATAGTCAATGATAACTTCATATGTACTTTGCTAAAATATAATACAATTATTCAGTCTCTTTTAGCAAGATCATATCCTTGTGTCCGTTCGGTACTATTGTTATCCTAACAATAAACTCTTAGGTTTTGCTAGAGTTTTAACCAAGTCCATGATCAGTAAAATGTGATCATCTCACAAACCTTAAGATAATCTTAGAGACAAGATTAGGAACTCTTGTTTGTTCATGTCTTCACACCCGCACATAGATTCTCCTTTGAAAACTCACTTTTCAAGTGCTATAGTGGTTGTAGCATGAGGACATAAATTAATTCCGAACTTGGAGATATAATAATAACTAAATATTATTTTCTCTAGGATATATCGCCAATAGTCTCCAATTGCACTAGAGTCAATAATACTCTAGTTAGTATGATGCCATAACACCTATGGAAATCCGGTGTTACTCACACTATGCATGCGGTACCTTAGACCATTGTCTTTCACCTTTTGATCTCATCAACTTGTGATAAACATGCATTGGATTTATTAGGAATTGGAATTCTGTAAACCTGGTTCTGTAGTAGCATTAATAGTTCAAGCATCACCGAATGAATTATCATACTATCATTTGAAACCTCACCAAGTCCAGTGACTTTTATCCAATAACTTGCAATCCACAATGTCTCACATTGTGTAGCAACTATCCATAGTAATATATTCTAGAGTCCACTCATAATACTCTAATGTTGATAGTTATACAACAGACAATATTATGAACTAAAGAATCCTAATCTGAATTAAAATCAATAAATATTTGATTTTTTAATTCCACTACAAATACATATGTGAACACACCTCACAGTATTATTTGCAGCTATACAAAATCCCACTGACTCGTTTTATACTTTTTAATACCACCGTGAAATACTTATGTAAGAAAATTCTCACCATAATATTCATAGGTATAATTACAAACAATTAACTTCTTGAAAAAAAATTACTTAAGTATTTCTCCCTTATACTGGTTTGACTAAACAATTTAGTCAACGAAAATCTACATGTTCTGGTATGCATTTCTTTATGACAATGAGGTTTGGTCAAATCACAAAATATCATGATCTGATCCCAACCCTTTCTATTTTTCTCACTAATGACTATGAGGGTTAAGTCTCTTGCACAATAATTTATATCATTGTAATTCAAAATTTCTATCAGAATTATACTTCGCATACCCATCATATTCATGTTCATTAAACTCCTTAATCTATCTCACAGATCTTGAATTTCATAAGACACTTCTTGCCAATCATTTCACGAGGCAACTTTCTTTCAGTTAGGCCCAACCCAATTAAAAGATCATAATCAACTCCCACAGACTTTTGTGTCCCTTTGATTTATATAATGAAAAAGACGATCATCTTATTTCATTAACATGACTGCATTAATATACTCATACTTGTAATATTTTAGATCACTACAGTAATCTAAAATTAATTACTTTTAGCAAGGAAGTTTGCTAATTTATCCAATAACATCTCTAAGCAATTGATATGATAATTTTCAACTCATCGTTGTTATTTATTCGTACTTGATAAAACAATTTTATCAATACTAAATTTATGAATATAAAATATTCATATATGTTTTTCCTTTCAAAAATATTCATGTTCCTGTGATTTAAAATCTTATTACTCTCAAGATAAAATCTTGGTGTCAACATGAATATCTTCCTTCTTATGGATCTATATGACAATCTAATGTCATGTGTTTATGAGTACTATTATGTTGTTTGTTTTGTTTTGCACATATGGTCATTATCTTGGAATTTTTATGACTACATCACAAAGTGAGTATTACATCAAATTCCTGACATGACCTTTGTCAAATATTAAATTTGAACTGTATATATCTCATACATAAATTCCTGGATGAGGAGATGAATTGGAAACATTTGCATGTTTGCCTCTTCCATTCAATCCTTTCTCCAAATATTCTCAATCTTCACTTAATATAATTTCCACCTCTCAATCATGAGAAGACACTTTTGTCCTGAATCCAATGTGTAAAACACTTAGAGTTCAAGGTGGAAATTTATTACCTATAAATATGTTGGTTTCCTGCAAAACCTTTTAATCAATTATTCATCAAACATGAGCAATATTGATTACTAGGAACTATCATTAAAATAAATGTAAGTTTAATAACGACGAGGCTCCAACTTTAACAAATATACAAAATAATTTTCTTAATAAGTTTGAGAATTATTTTCGTTTCACGCTTTCACTTATCACACAAAGAAATTTGACAATTTCACTATAACATTGCTTAAATCCTTGTCTTAAAAATATTTAATTATCACAATAATTTTTAGTCTGTCAAAATTTATCATGAGTAATTTTGACTAAGAAAACTTTCTTTGTCAACCATGTTATAATATCTATTAACTCATTTCTATTTCAATCAAAATTCTTTGATCTTAGTTTTTGATTCAAAATACTCCCACTAACTTTAATGAAACACTGAAACTTCAATTATTTCATCCATTCCACTTCATCAATGTGATCAAATTATCATATTGAATCTTCAATGGAATTAAGTCAATTAATAAACATCCATCCCTTATGTAAATTTTAAAATTCACAAGTGCCTAGCACTTTGATGGATTTTGAATTTATCAAATATTTTGGAGGTAGTCTCTCAACTTTGATAAATCAAATAAAACATGGATCTCTAATTTATTTATCAAGCCATGCAACTATTACTCAAACTTAAGTAATAATTTGAATTAAAATATTCAAGACTTAATAATACATTAAAGAAGATCATAAACTTTGAATTCCTACGCTTGGAATTCCCACACATATTTTATAATTGTAACTGAACAAGGTTCACAAACATAAAGTATCCATTACAAAATGATCAAACTCAAAATAACTACTATTTCAAATTCTTAGTGTTGAAACTGTCTATTGACTTTGACTCTGTAGATGATGCAACTTGTATGGCGCCATGAAATGCGTCTTCAACTGTGCCTTCCACACTTTCCACCTCTCTTGCCTCTATTCCTTCTCACTCTACAATAAATTGCAAATTGAGAAATTTTATTATCCAATACCAAAATATTTGAGGAAAAAAATGTCAATCAGTGGTATAATTCTTATACCTCATGTGGAATTTCCACGTGTCTTTGTGTTTTGTTGAAGTCATCACACAGTGAATGAAAACATCCATCTCAACTGACATGAGCATCTGGAAGACTTCTTCAACTGTCTTCCCCACTTCCATCAGATTGTAGCAGGCCAAAAATTTGAAGTAATGTGATGGAAGTGACATGAGGAGTGTATCAACTTCTTGCTTTTCTGGAATTGGAAAACCAATGTCCTTAAGCCTTTGCAGTATTCCTCTAAACTTGTCCTTATGCTCCCTCAATGGCCCAAGGCACGTTAGTTTGCACCTTAATTGTTCAACATTGAGCTTAGGACGACCATGATAGACTTACATGGAGAACCGAGCCATTAAAGCTTCCATGAGACGGAAGGGGCAATAGTGTGGGTAACAACCAACTAGCTCAGATTTCACCCTGCCTAGCATGCTCACATAAAATTGATACTCCTCATCTCCCAATGGAGAATATTCTCCATCAGGTGCCGATACTTCAGTGTCCAGCACATGCTCTACCTTAATACCTCTTAGAACAACTCTCAGATCGTGAACCCAATCACAGAAGTTCACGTTGTCCTTAATTAAATTGTTTATTCCCAGCAACTCATTTTGAATTATGTTTTCATCGGGATTCATCTCTACAATAAAACAAGTTTATTTACACTCTTATAGTTCAAAAGTAATTTGCACTACTTAATTCAAACAAAAAAGTAAGATATGCTCCCACCAAAACTAATATTCCTCAAAATCAACTTTTAGTGAAACGAGATCCCAATAAATTATGACAAGAAGGATGGATACATCTCAACTAATCACATCCTAAAGGGTAGGCCACTATGCCAATCACTCTTGATTCTCGCTCGTCTTTCCATGTATGTGTTCCGAGCTCTTAACTGGTTATGCCTAAATGACAAGTCAACCATCTGACACCACATGTATGGGCTGATCCTTGGATACAAGTCATCAATCCATACCCGCCTGCAGATGATAAGAATGCATTGACCGTTGTATACAAGTGATGGCCACAAACCCAAGTTTGTTATGACGGTTTCTACAATATGGAAGAACACGAACGATCGACCTTGATTTTTTAAGTGAGAAATCACCCTAATAAACTACCACTACGCAATCAAGATGCAAACAACAAAGGATAAACATCACAAGAAATTTATAATTCGTGTGATTTGGTATAGCCTTTGTTCTTTAGGGATTCTTGATGCATCTCCAACGAATCTTCAATTTCCGTTATTCTCACCATAGCAGAAAATCCAAGGATATTCCGCTGCGGTGAAAATCTGCGTGTGGTTTGGTATAGCTATCTTATTACTGTGTCTTGACATCATGGCAAATGCCAAAGGATTTTCATTGTTTGACATCTGAATTCCCAAAACCCCTCTCCAACAGATGGTGTAGATGCAAAAAAAAAATTACATCTCCACCTCCTGGAGATGTACAATACAACACTTATGATTAAAATGGCACTGCACATACATGTACACCGTCGTCATGTCACTATATACAACCTCCATGTATGGAGAATCGAATTATAGTTAGAAGATATGGTATATGGGCTCTTGCTCAGTTTCTCTGTGTATCAGTAACAACTTTCAAAAAAATGTAACTAAACGTACCAACCGGCCCGTGTGCTGTTCAGCCTTTTATTCAGTTTCTGATAGCAGGTGGGTTGTTAAAAATAAAATAAAGAAAAAAGGGGTTCGTTAGCAGGTGGGGATCGATAGCCTTTTATTCAGTTACTGATCCGTCTTCGTCGTTGTTTCTTGTTCAAGGAGAGCAGGTGGGCATCGATTTGCTAGCTTTGTCGTTGCCGCCAAACTGTAGTGTAACAAATATCACTAGTTTACAATGGTTGAGATGGATGTGCATACATCATAATCACGCCTACTCTTTTTCTTTATTGTTGAAACAACAACCTAGTACCTAAAGCAATGACTCGATCGTGTCTGAACACCTTGTCAGCATGTAGGTTGCTTACGATGTGGATCACATGTGATATAGACTTTGAAATATACCAATGGCAGGTTCGTCTCTAAATACAGTACAACGCCGACCGGGCGTCATGATCGTTATCGTACATTAAGTTATCTATCTAGGTTGGGCTAGCTTAAAAAGTGTCTTACGATGGGTATATATTGTGTATATTTTTTTTTTGAAATTTCATATATTGTGTATATTGACCGTCTTTGTGTTTCGTCTCTTCTCTACAATAATTGAATTTTCTTTCGAGGCCAACCTGTGAGTTTTGAATTAAGCTTTTCTTACTAATAGTATAATTTTCCACCAGCACAGAACAATATTACTAGACCAATTAGTTGCGCTGTCTCAAACTCAATGTATTCAGCTACGTCCTCTGACTGGAAATACATATCTCTTGTCTCTTGTACTCGAAATTCAGAATGAAGAGGCACCCATATTCTCAGGTGCAATATTCCAACAAAACAAGAATGTGGGATACAAGAATTTTCCATCCGCGTTCATATCATCTGAACTGAATTGCCTAAATGAAGTGATTGTCATGCTGTTTTCGGCAGACCAATTCAGATCTAGCACAACTTACAAGTCTCTCTCTTACGTAAAGAAAGAAAAATGTTAGATCGTTTCAACCAACCACAATGATTTAACTAGAAGAAAATGCCGTGTTTCAGAAAACGTCTTCACATGTAGTAGAAACTACAAGTCTCTCTTTCTAGAAGAAACAAAAAAGTTAGATCGTTTAATATCGTGAGATTGTTTCACTCTAGCTTGAAGAAGAGTGACTTTTTGACACTAGGAAAGCAAATTGTTAACACCAGATTTTGGCATGGTCAAGAACTTAATTAATATGGCCTCAAATGGAGAAGTGATCTGCATGAAAAAGTTTCGTACTGTCAACATGAACATTTTTAAAGCTTGGCCATCGCCATTCGAAATCATCTCAAGGGCTGAAACTATGCTCAAAGTATTAAGATTTTGTATTCAGGGTATTTTTCGGCCAATTAAGCCTCCAAGATGACATCATATGAGAAATGTTTCAACATGGATTGTCTTCCCCTCGTCGAAACGGTTGATTTTGATATAAAAATCGTCTCAATCTGAGTTCGTATGCGAAAGTTAGAGCCATTGGAGTGGAGTCCTACCATGAGGCAAAATGTGGCGCGAGGCACCAGACACGATGTCTGATGGGTCGCGCGAGCGATCCGGCCCTTAAGCTGGCCTCAAATCGAAAAATGTTCAACACAAAAATAGTTCATCTCATCGAATCGGTCACATTTGCTTTTGGGCGCATGTTCAACCTAGGTTGTTTGTGGCCTGTGTTAATCAAAAGCCAAACTGAATTCCTAGACTTACCCAAATACGAGTTCGGTTAATTTTGAAAAGATTTGGACGTGATTTGGAGTCCTTTTCTTGTACGAGAAGTCCATCCGCCTCTTATATAAAAATCTCCATGCTTCTACCTCATATCTCTACTCCTAATGTCTGAATTGGTAGAATAGTATCCATGATTTATTTTCGTCCCACCACTTTCAACCATTTTTTTTCACTGGTTTTCTTGGTCCCCTCCCCCATCCCACAGACGCACAAAAAAAGAAGATTGGGGAACAATTAGTAACTATATTCTGTTGGTCCCCTGCCAACAATAGCAGGCTTTTTGGTCTCCTGCGAACAATATGTATTACCGAATTAACCGCATAAAACACTACTATTACATTAGATTACAAAATGTGTCGGTTCATCCAAAGCACACACAAGGGGCAGGTGGATCTGATTGTTCGTTCTCTGAGAACAAGTGCTGCTTGAGTTTGTCCCTCGAGAAGGCTCGTAATTGACCACCGAAGATTGGGGAACATTTAGTGAATATATCCTATTGATGGCCGGCTTTCTATAGTGGCTCCTCAATCATTGTTGTTGTTTCTAGTTTAATTAGAGCAGGTGTGATTAATTTTCCAGCTTTTTCATTGGCACCAAACTGTAGCGTAACAAACAAGACTACTTTAATTTCAATCAGACGGATCTGAAAAGTTGGTCTAGTATTATTTAATTTAAAATGGTTGAGATGGACGTGCATTAGAGATTATAATCACATCTACTCTTTTTTCTTATTCTCAAAGCAGCTACCTAGTACCAAACTCAATGACTCAATCGTGTCTAAATAATGTGAGTCTTCCTTTTGTCGGCACACATGTCTGATGATGGTGTGGATAGAATGATATATAGACATGGAGATACACCAATGGCAGGTTAGTCTCTAAATACAATAAAGCATTGATCGCACGTCATGATTGCTAGTGTACATAATGTTATCTAGGCGCACTATCGACAATGTCCTGCTTGGGCTAGCTTAAACAATGTCTTACGATGGATATATATTGTGTATATTGACCGTCTTTGCATTTCCTCTTTTCTCAACAATAATTGAACTTTCTTTGGAGGCCAACATGTGACTTTTCCATTCGTATTTTCTTGATAATAGTATATGTTGCCACCAGGAGGGAACAATATTAGTAGACCAATTACTTGCTCTGTGTCAAACTCAATGTATTCAGCTACATCCTCTGACTGGAAATACGTATCTCCTCTCTCCTGTACTCGAAATTCAGAATGAAGAAGCACCGATATCCTCTCGACCGATCCTCGCGGTATGAGAGTGCATAGTTCCATTCATGGTTATTATCGGGTACAACATTATGAAATGCGACTGTAAAGGCATATTATAGTTTAGTACTACATGCAACTCGGCAATAGGTAAGATTTTCTTTTAAACGGAGGCAAAAGATTTGGCTCATATATTAAGTAAGAGAGGAATATAGAGTCTGTTATAGCACCCACACACAAAAGAAATTACTCTCCCGTCAATATCTGACCCAATTATTTGCACCCGCGGAAACCCAAAGGCTCGTTGATGAAGTTAAGAAGGATCGTTGGTGAAGGACTCTTGTTGCGGAAGACCGATGCATTTCTTTCGTTCCAGGCGGTCCAACAGGAAAGCATGGTTAGGGACGCCATGGCCTTCGTGTTCGCGTTGGAGGAGTCTGACCACTTGGTTAGAATATAATTCTCTTTAACGAATGAATCTTCTTCTTTTCTGTTGCGTAACACATCAATTGGGAACTTATGGAAAACGGTGAAGCCAGTTTATGTTTCTTTTACAATCATTGACTAATCTCCGCTCCCGAGTCGCCTCCTGAGTTGCCCCTGTGCGGCTGCTGGGAGGCCCCAAGATCCCGTCGCCCCGACTCCCCCTCTCGTCCTCCTCCTCCCTCGCCGCCGCCCAAGGGCGCGGCCAGGCAAAGCCTTGCCATCGCCGGCGGCGGCGGGGACTAGGTGCCCTCCCGCTCGTGAGGAGCTGGCGCGGGCCGGCGCCCACGGGTCGAAGTGTGGTGTGCTGCCGAACGTCACGACGAGGGCTGGCAGCGCTCCGGCGATTCCATACCCCATGGAAGGCGGCTTCAGGATCTGGGGTGCCACGGTCGCCAGGGACGGCGGCGGCGTGACCAGATCGGCGGCGGCGCGGCCAGATCTAGGCCCAGGCGTGAGTTTGATCTCCGGGTGACGGTCGGCGCGATGGCATGTGCGACACGTCGGCAGCTAGACGGATCTGCGGGATTCCATCCTTGTCTGGTCCTTGACAACTCGGGCAACCGGGGGAAACCCTAGATCTCCCTGGGATCGAGCGATGGCGGTGCTTTTGCATCGCAGTCCCTCTTCAGGGCATCGTTTTGGAGTTTGCTACGGTAGAATGGACCAGCGAGGCCTGTGGCATATGCCCGGTGGCGCAACTGCTAATGAAAATCGCGTCGACTACGGTCATGGTGGACGATGGTGGCATCTTTGATGTCGTTTCCTTGTCGAGGCATCGTCGTTGCAGTTGGCGTCATCGGGCTTGGGATGCTCCGGGGGAAACCCTAGATCTGGGTCTCCCGGATCGGACGATGATGGCATTCTTAGTATTGCTTTCTCTAATGGGGACATCGTTTTGGAGCAAGTGATGGCTGGAGGTGACAAGAGGAGGAGTGGTGCTTCATCATACACATTGATGGTGTCGGATCTCGATGGCAAGGCGCCCTGGAGATTAGGCGTCTGATGTGCGATGATGGACTCGCGCAGGAGGTTGACGCTGTCTGGCGTCGTGGTGGCGTCGGCGGCAGCTAGACCGGTCAAGCTACATGCAGCAGTACAGCTCTGAAGATGGATTGGTGGCAGGTGGCTGCGGCGGCCTCATACCCGGCAGGCGTCCTGGTTGAGGAGCACGCCGGACTGGTGGGTGCCCATACCCGGCAGGCGTCCTGGTTGGGACCTCAGGTCTTAGATGTTAGGTTTGGCTGCGAGGTCTGTTTTGTATGAGGCCCAGACTATCAGCGCCCCTTCATTAACTGGATAGAAGTAGCGACATATGTTGCTTAGACGGTAGCTTTAGTCTTATTGTTGTATGACTTTGTAAGGTTTTGTGTTAATAATTAATAAAATGGTTGTATGCATCGCCCAGATGCAGAGGCCGGGGGTCTTCCTCCTTTTCTAATGAAATATTTATGGAAAACGGTAACTGTATTATCATCTGATTGTACTTGAGCAATTAATGAATCCAACAACTGGTATGTACGTTCTGAATTGACAACAGGTGCAGGGGGAGCAGATCGGTGCTGGAAATGCACAAGATGTATCCCCAATTATTGTTTTCAGTCCCAGTATCATAGCAAGCTACAATATCGATGTGCTTGTACCACCCGTGATGTGGTTTCCTATCTGTTTTGATGGAGCAAGACAAGCTTGCCGAATGAGAGTGGATGGGCTCGATTTGCTAGCTTTGTTGTTGCCAGCAAACTATAGCGTAACAAACATGACTAGTTTACAACTAGTCGTCAACCCGTGCACCAGCACGGCCTAGGTACTACCGAGATAAATAAATATTAACAAAAGTCTATTATCATGTAAAATGTAGGAGGTTAAATTCCGAGAGCTGCGTTTGGGTGCCCGGGTGCATCTGCACCCGGTCAAAAAGAAAATTCGTAAAAATTTCAGAAAAATTCAAAAAAATCCAAAAAAAATTAGGGTAGTCAAAAATTTGATGCGTGAGGTACGCTCCAATTTTCAAAACATTTCGACTTCGTTGCAGCTCTCAGCAAAAAAGACAAATCAAACCAGAACAGTATATGAACAATACACATTTTTACAGACCACCGATTTGTTTTTTTTGCTGAGAGCTGCACAGAAGTCCAAATGTTTTGAAAATTGGAGAATACCTCACGCATCAAATTGTCTATCACCTAAATTTTTTTTGGAATTTTTTGAATTTTTCTAGTATTTATTTTGTTTTTTTTCATGAGCGCAGGTGCAGATGAGCTCGGGCTCAGATTCGAATTTTCGGTTAAATTCCAGATATCATACAGTTGAACAAATGCTAAATTATCCAAACAATCAGAAATAACACATGTAATATAAGCTTTATTTTGGATGCAGTGTCTCCAATTTCCCTGTTATGCAAACTTCTATCATTGGTCTAAATGAACCTCTGCTATAGTTATCAAAAGATAGATCTCTTCATGTATTATATGTTATCTTTTGATCCATAAGGCAAGGTACATATCTTCCTAAAATACAAAATTAAATACATATTTTTGACTTATTTTTCCTATATCACATCTTTGTAAATGTTTCGAGAAGGTACACTACATCAATCTCCACTAATTAATGGTTGAATTGAGAGGCATGAACTACAGTCAAGTTTTTAAAAAAATGATGTATATATCAAAAGAGTTGGATAATTTTTTATTAGAAGTGGTACTGAATGTTTTCTAAAGATAATTCTAGTGACAGATATGTGTTCCTTTCAGTGATGGATTTTTCCACTATCTATGTGTCACAGACCGTATATGTCTGTACCACAATAATAATTCTACTCTTATAATTTAAATATGGTTCTTCCTAATGCATTGGGCAGTTCTTCTGCCTCAACTTCCAACATAAACATTTTTAAAATTAATTGAGAATATCTACATATAATCAACTTAGATAGTACAATTATGAAATATCCCTATGTGAAAAACTGACGGCTTGCCTTGCCGAACCCTATCACAAAAAGCAATGATGTTCCTTCAACTAATATTCTGACTGGTTCATATTCAAATATGATTTTTCAATGTGTGAAATTTTACACATGACTTTTACTTGTCTTATAATTATGTGATTTCACATACAAATTAATGACCTTGCTAACGGTGATCTATGTCATCCATTTGGGAGAGATTTATGTAAGACACATTTATTTTTTATCTCGAGCTTTTCCATCCCTTAGGATAAAACCAATGATATTCCAACGCAGATATAGAAAAGCAATGCTATTCGTCTAATTATATTTCCTAATGCTCTATGTTCTTTTTTCAGAAGACTAACGCATTAAGTTTATATAATATTTTTTGATGTGCGACGATTTATGCATATTTTCCTTCTCGTTACAGATTAGGTTTTTTCACATATGAAATTAATGACCTAGATTGTGATAATCTAGGAGATATTAGGGAAAGATTTATTTACGTTCGCGTATTCTTACAAAGACTTACTTTTGTACGTGGGGATTGAGATCTCTTTTTCAATCAGGCATAGTCTTTCTTATTAACGTGAGGCTTGTGGACTCCAAATTTGTACGTGTCCTTTTATTTCCTTGAAGTGAACATCCACGTGATATTTTTTGGGGCATGCACGTGAGTTTTGATTACGTGAGAAGTGGGATGTGGGCTCTTTCTTTTAACGTGAGAAAATGTTTTCTGTACATATCCTTTTTCCTTTTATTCAAAAGTCGGAAGCACGTCATCTTTTTGGAACTTGGCGTGGTTTTTTATTAGTAATACAATTTTTTACATGATTTCATTCTGCGTGTCTCTTTTTTGTATGCATTCACATAATTCTTTACATATACTGTATATTTTTATATGGCATAGTCTTCTAATAAATCTTGATCATTAAATTTTAAATCTAATTGCTGAATTAATCTCTTTTTTTACACGAGCAGATGTTATTTTATTTGTATGTATTCTTTTTAATTTTCATCTACAGGGAGAAGGCACCTGATTTTTAAATCTAATCGCTGAATTAATTTCTTTTTTTAGGCGAGAAGATGTAATTCTATTTGTACATATTCTTTTTTATCAAAAGGGTGCAGGCACCTGATTTTTTGAAACTTGGACGTGCTGGATGTTTTTTTTCTTTCTAAATCATTATGGCTCCTTTTGTCTAGCATTAGGACTATTTTTTTTTTTGCATGGTGGACTCTCTGTAACGTGATGGCTTTTTCTAATAAGGGGCAAGTTGTAACATACACAATGTTTCTGTAATGTCGACTCTTATAATAAATCTTGACCATTAAATTTAAATCTAATGGCTGCATTAATCTTGATGATGTGGATTAACGTAGAGGCTCGAAAGGTGCCTCCAATTAGTAAATATATATGATAAGATGGTTCAGATATACACGCATTATACATCATAACCACATCTACTCTTTTTCTTATTGTTGAAACAGCTACCTAGTACCTAACTAAATCAATGACTCGATCGTGTGATCGTGTCTGCATGTGAGTATTCCCTCTCTCAGCACATATATCGCTGATGATGTGGATCACATGATATATGGACTTTTAAATGTACCTATGGCAGGTTAGTCTCTTAATACTGTAGAAGCGTCCATCGCGGTCATGAACGCTAGCTTATACTGTATTATTAAGTTATTTAGGTGTGGTACAGCACATCGTACTTGGCCTAGCCTAAACAACGCGTTATGATGGAACAATATTGAACTTTCTTTGAAGGCCAACATGTGACTTTTCCATTCGGTTCTCTTAATTATCGTATAGTTTGCCACCAACACAGAGGAGTATGAGTAGACCAACTAGTTGCTCTGTCTCAAACTCAATGTATTCAGCCATCTGCAGTAGAAAATTCCGAATGAAGAGGCACACATATCCTCAGGTGCAATATCTGCAATAGTAGAAGAATGTGGCATGCAGGAATTTCCATCCGTGTTCATATCATCTGAACTGAAGGTTGTACATGTTGTACTCTTCTGTGCAACTCAGCTTCAGCCAAAGAAGGAAAAAAAAAATCCTTACTGAGGACCTTTTCCCATTCAGCCCTTTTTCGAATTGCTATTGTGATTCTAGCCGTTGACGAAATTGATCCTGACGTATAAATGACTAGTTATCACTTTTATGTTACTATTGAGATGCCTAAATGAAAAGATTGGTATGCTGTTTTTCAGCAGATGTCATCATATCTAGTAATATATATATATATATATATATATATATATATATATATATATATATATCCCACCTATATATATATATATGTGGGAGGGGGCGCCTAGCACACATCAGATAAATTGTTAGTCGTGTCTGGCGTCCCCCTCCACAGTTTACACCCCTGATCATATTTTCGTAGTGCTTAAGCAAAGCACTGCGGAGATCACTTCACCATCACCGTCACCATGCCGTCGTGCTGACAGAACTCATCCACTACCTTGCCGTCTTGCTGGATCAAGAAGGCGAAGGACGTCACCGAACTGAACGTGTGGTGAATGCGGAGGTGCCATACGTTCGGTAGTAGATCGATTGGATCGAGAAGAAAGTTCGACTACATCAACCGCGTTGTGAAACACTTTTGCTTACGATCTACGAGGGTACGTAGACACACTATCCCCTCTCGTTGCTATGCATCTCCATGGATAGATCCTGCGTGTGCGTAGAAATTTTTTGTTTTCCACGCAACATCTACACTAATTAAAATCGTAGCCTACAACTACACTAAATTCTTTCACCACAAGTACACTACGTAGAACTACAATAAAAATACACTATCTAAAATTATAGTCTACAAATCATATAATATAATCTTACACTAAAATTTTTCGCAACTCTTACACTAAAATTTTACACTACTCATACACACAAAATTCAACAGTATTCTACACTACTATTACAGTACACTAAGTAGAACTAACCCGCAGCGGTGGTAGATGGCGAGGAGGCGTTGCAGCGTGCAACGGGGGCGGGGGCGGCAGCCGGGGTGGAGGCGAAGGCGACGTGGGCGGCGGCGGTGGAGGCGGAGGCGATGGCGATGGGTGCTTCACGAAGGCGACGGCGGCGAGACGGCGACAATGGAGGCGGAGGCGACGGCGACGACGAAGGGGGCTTCGGCGGTGGAGGCGGAGGCGGAGGCCACGGTGGAAGCGGAGGCGACAGTGACGAGGGCGGTGTTTTTTAATCAATTCGGTCCGGGGCAGCGGGGTAATTGCTGGCATTAGCCTACGTGGCCAACGCTATGTGTTACACATATTGCGTTAGACATATTGTTTTTTATATTCATATAGATGCACTACAAGAAATATGTCAATTTGCGACCATCACTATTGGTCGCTGAATGGTCGTTGTTTTTCGTTTGCATCCTATTTGTGATCAGAAACAGATGGTCAAAAGCTGACCGTCTTTAACGGAAATTAACGACCTTCTCTGTGATATGGTCGTAAAAGGCAACGACCAAAACAAAAAGTCGTTGGTTCAACGAGCTTTTGTATTGGTCACTAATTTTTACATTTTAATTTTGGGGACATGACCTTTGTTTTCTTCTATTCCAAATTCTGGTTAATATTTTGGAGAAGGTCCCTTTCAAAAGGGTCCCATTAGTCATAATGCCATACATCAGTCCCACATGTCAGAAATTTGAAAATTGCTCAGATTATATTCATAAGTGGGTCCCACTAGTCAAGTTTTCAACATACATAATCACTATCTCAAACAGGACAGAACAAATACAATTCATCAAATAGCACTACGGCAGCCTTTTACAATCCATTACAATATTACAATTTACAGTCTACTACAAAACCAAAAAACTCTTTCCTAAGTAGGGCTTCACTGCTTCGCACTTGGCTTCACGGATTCACACTCAAAAAAATTAGGTCTGGAGCTCCTGTAAAAGAGTGAACATAAAGGCAAAAAATTAGGCCTGGAGCTCCCGAAAAAGAGTGAACATAAAGGGTACCAACATTAGAGTGTATTGAATTCCTTCGACGATCAGTTTAAATAAAGAAAAATAAGTAAGAAAAGCACATATATGTTGTCCATGGAAGGCGAACGCATACAACAACAGGAAAATTATACAGGAACAGAGCATAGAAGCAGATTAATTATATGGAACCAAAAATCGAATAATTGTAGATCAGATTACACAGGAACAGAATGTAGAAGCAGATTATATGGAAGGAAAAACCAAATCATTACAGAGCACATAATCGGATCACATAATAATACATGAAGAGGAAGAAGCAACTATACGGGCCAAAACTGGACAAACCACAAACATAATCACAACGGCAAAAGTAGCCCTATTTGCATCATGTTGAACAGCACAAGCATCCATATATGCATAGCAAACAAAGAACACTCGACATCCAACATCTGAAGATATTGCAATGATTTCTAAGAACACCTAGCATACTAGTTTCCGCAGAGCATAAGCAAACATTATACAATATCATTTGCATCACATCAACCAAATTATTCAAGCAGTACAGCATGCACATTAACAAAGATAGGTTCCGGGTCCTGTTTGATTCACCTAGTTGATGTGGGCGGCAGAGAGGGAGACGAGCTTGATGTCGTTCCTATCGAGGACGATCTCATCCTTGACCTTCTCGGACTGGAGCTCCGCCAGATGCGGCAGCAACACCTCCAACAACCACAGCAACAACAGCAACACCAATAATGACCTTCGTGACATCTCATATCATCAATGAAGAAGAAAAAATTAAGACACAAGCAGCAAATATAGCTTCAGCATTACAGAATTATCATGTAACTGTTGAGCAGACAGGAATAAACAAAAACAAGATCCTACCTATCTGTTATATTTGTATGTGGACTCACTTACAGTAAACAAGGTAATACCAACACCGTGTTTTGTACAATAACAGGACCAACTTGGTATTACACACAGAGCTCTATATATAGGTAAAAGTCCCAAATATTTACAGATCATATGATTCGTAGAGCATAGCATGGAAAATATGTACCAATGAACATGTTCATCTTCAATTGGTATCTCATTCTAAATATTCATGCACATTTGGTATTGGGCATTTCAGGTACAAAACTTAAACCAATCTAATTGAGATGCATATATCACATTTCATTGGTTACATTACTCTTCACATACTAGACGGCGAAAGCCTGAATATGCACTACTTAGCCATCCATAAAGATCAGTTAACTTGTACTTTCATGATATAGTTCACTACTCAGCCATTCAACACATGCATCAATACTTCTTATAAACAGAAAGAAACTAATCCTAGTTGTAAGCATAGTACATGTGCGAATAGACATGATTCAAGGAATAGAAGTGTCAATCAGTTCTGACTTCGAGATCATACTGAACACAAGTCATGTACATCATTATCATCACCAAAGATGTCTTGTACTAATAGTTAATAACACATAAAACTGAACTGCAACAAGAAGAATTGCATAAGACAAGCTTATGTATGAGCTGTGACATAAACATAGGATCTGGAACTAAAATTCTCGGCTAATCCAATGCCGTAACAGGCATTTTACCTCGCCCATGTCTGCGAGCAGGAGGTCTCCCTACGTCTCCCACTCCAGAGCAACATCTGCTAGAGGAAAACAGAAGTGAAGCTCTCAAGCAGAAACCTGATTGTAAATTGTGGACTGTGAGATGTCACAGCCGATCCAGTGGACTGTGAGATGTCAAGCAGTACATTGTCTAGCAGACAAGTTACAAAAATATCCATTACGTGTGTAGCAGGACATCGGAGAAGAGACTGAGATTAAGGAGTGTCATTAACACCATACATTTGCGTATATACTTTTCATGAGGAAGAATTTAGATCTAATCATCGATGATCGTTGAAACAGAAAATGTGCAACACGAAAGTCGTGTGAAACTATAAGATAAAGCTACGGGTCGAAGGAAATTTCAAAAGGTCGATCGTGCGTGACGAATTTGAAAAATCCATACAAAATAGCTCTAAACGTGAACATAAAATTGAATATTTATGGTCGACGAAACTTTGAACAAATCGCAGAAATGGAACCTTAACATCAATATGCATCTTTTTCATGTAGAGCTTATCTCGATTTGATGCACCGTTGTGTAGATTAGAAGGGACTAATAAATGAACAAGGTTAGGAGTTAAACCAACATACCACCTGCAAGCTCATGTACACCTGTACATCAGAACAAACAAGGCCGCATCCATCGAGCCACCCACCTGCCCTCGCGTCCATCGCTAGGGCCTGGCTGAGGAAAAAGGCCAAATCAAGCGTTCCCAAGGATGCAGGACCAGAGGTGGTTTAAAGTTCGTGTTATGTAGGCCCAACAATGAATGCGGTCAATCAAACGGTTCAAAATCTTCCCGCGCGGGTCTGGCTGGACTTAATGAAGGCAACCAAACGCGTCCTTAGTGTTTTAGAAGATTGGAGAGTCAGCTTTGGTGTACGTGTGTAGTAAGATCGTGTTAGTTTAGATAGGAACCTAGTCATTATGTCCTAGCTAGCTTGTACTCCTTCCGTAAAGGAATATAAGAGCTTTTAGATCACTACCTTAGTGATCTAAACGCTCTTATAATTTTTTACATATGGAGTATACTATCTACAACAGCCGCCGGCGGCGAAAGCACAGGCTGTGGGACGATGTCGCGGTGCAGGTCCGGGCTCGGATGGACAAGGCGGATATGGCAGAGAGGGTCAGCGATACAACCGGTACGGACAATGGGGCGATGATGGCTATGACGTGTATGGCGAGGGACAACACCGTGGGTCATCTTCTGGTGGCGACCGAGGATACAATTGGCACAATGGCGGCGGATTAGGACGTGGCTTCCAGGGACCGTGCGGAAATTGTGTTGAAGGAGTCGCCGGTCCCAATGACCGGTTTCAGGGTGGACATCGCCGTGGCGAGAGAGGGGGTGGGAGGCGCCCACCTCCACCTCAACCACCACCACCGCCGACTGTTAACACGACGTACACGCCCCATGTGGCGGTGATGGATACCATAGCAGCAGCGACGGCTGCTATACCTACTTTGCCCGAGGTGGCTGTAGACACAGTCTGGGCTCTGGTAGCGGTCACTATTTCGGTGGCCACTAGCGCTTCTAAGTTAGGTGATGGTGGGGCTGACAAAGGTTCGGACAAAGCAGATGGTGACAAGCTTTTGAAGTGGGCCATTAATAAGAATAAGCTGCCTTGCTATAGATGTGGCAAGCCGGGACACTTCATCGCAGAGTTTACCAATTAGTTATGTGACTACTGTCTCAGACCAAACTCGTAACTCAAATATTCTCCTCCACGATCAGATTGTAGAAACTTTATTTTCTTGTTACGATGATTTTCCACTTCATTCTGAAATTCTTTGAACTTTTCAAATGTTTCAGACTTATGCTTCATTAAGTAGATATAACCATATCTACTCAAATTATCTGTGAAGGTAAGAAAATAACGATACCTGCCATGAGCCTCAACACTCATTGGACCGCATACATCCGTATGTATTATTTCCAATAAGTGAGTAGCTCGTTCCATTGTTCCGGAGAACGGAGTTTTAGTCGTCTTGCCCATGAGGCACGGTTCACAAGCACCAAGTGATTCATAATCAAATGATTCCCAAAGTCCATCAACATGGAGTTTCTTCATGCACTTTACACCGATATGACCCAAACGGCAGTGCCACAAATAAGTTGCACTATCATTATGAACTTTGCATCTTTTGGATTCAATATTATGAATATGTGTATCAGCGCTATCGAGATTCAACAAAAATAGACCACTCAGCAAGGGTGCATGACCATAAAAGATATTACTCACATAAATAGAACAACCATTGTTCTCTGATTTAAATGAATAATCATCTCGCATCAAACAAGATCCAGATATAACGTTCATACTCAACGCTGGCACCAAATAACAATTATCCAGGTCTAAAACTAATCCCGAAGGTAGATGTAGACGTAGCGTGCCGACGGCGATCACATCGACCTTGGAACCATTTCCCACGCGCATCGCCACCTCGTCCTTAGCCAATCTTCGTTTAATCCATAGCCCCTGTTTCGAGTTGCAAATATGAGCAATAGAACCAATATCAAATACCCAGGCGCTACTACGAGAATCAGTAAGGTACACATCAATAACATGTATGTCAAATATACCTTTCACTTTGCCATCCTTCTTATCCGCCAAATACTTGGGGCAGTACCGCTTCCAGTGACCAGTCCTTTGCAGTAGAAGCACTCAGTTTCAGGCTTAGGTCCAGACTTGGGTTTGTTCTCTTGAGCAGCAACCTTTTTGCCGTTCTTCTTGAAGTTCCCATTCTTCCCTTTGCCCTTTTTCTTGAAACTAGTGGTCTTGTTGACCATCAACACTTGATGCTCCTTCTTGATTTCTACCTCCGCAGCTTTTAGCATCGCGAATAGCTCGGGAATAGTCGTGTTCATCCCTTGCATATTATAGATCATCACGAAGCCTTTATTGCTTGGAAGCAGTGATTGAAGAACTTTGTCAATGACACTATCATCAGGAAGATTAACTTGCAGCTGAGTCAAGTGGTTATGGTATGCAGACATTCTGAGTATGTGTTCACTGATAGAACTATTCTCCTCCATTTTGCAGCTGTAGAACTTGTTGGAGATTTCATATCTCTCAGCTCGGGCATTTGCTTGAAATATTAACTTCAACTCTTGGAACATCTCATATGCTCCATGACGTTCAAAACGTCTTTGAAGTTCCGATTCTAAGCCATAAAGCATGGCACACTAAACTATCGAGTAGTCATCAGCTTTGCTCTTCCAGACGTTCTTAACATCATCAGTAGCATCTGCAGCAGGCTTGTCACCCAACGGTGCTTCCAGGGCGTAATTCTTCTATGCAGCAATGAGGATAATCCTCAAGTTACAGACCCAGTCCGTGTAGTTGCTGCCATCATCTTTCAACTTAGCTTTCTCTAGGAACACATTAAAATTCAAAGGAACAGTAGCACAAACCATTGATATACAATAACATAGACATACAAAATAACTATCAGGACTAAGTTCATGATAAATTAAAGTTCAATTAATCATATTACTTAAGAACTCCCACTTAGATAGACATCCCTCTAGTCATCTAAATGATCACGTTATCCAAATCAACTAAAGCATGTCCGATCATCACGTGAGATGGAGTAGTTTTCAATGTTGAACATCACTATGTTGATCATATCTACAATATGATTCACGTTCGACATTTCGGTCTCAGTGTTCCAAGGCCATATCTGCATATGCTAGGCTCGTCAAGTTTAACCCGAGTATTCTGCGTGTGAAAAATTGTCGTGCACCTGTTGTATGTGAATGATGACCCACAAACGTGGACAAGGGCATGCGGTGCACATCAGCAGGCCAAAGGGCCATGTGATGTATCGGCAGTATGTGCGATGCACAGGAATCGCTCGGCAAAATTGGATTTGTTTTGGAAACAAAAGGGATCGTATCCCGGGAGGAGAGGGCTCCTCGCGGTTAGGTCGGAGGCGGAGTCTTGCGCCTCTGCAAACCCAGCGCCCCTAAGTATGTTTGGTTTTCGTTCTATTTTGCTCCGTTTGGTGTAGTTTTGTAGAACAAAATCGTCTTAGATCAAAGGTTTTGTGCTGCACCCATCCTAACGCCTCTCTCCCACCAAAACCGTACCGCACAATGCAGTAGGGCAAGCTGGGACGAGCTAGCAGATCTATTCAGCAAAAAAAAACCATCAAGCAATACGTCGACAGGGTACATCGGAAGTAGCATGCGAGATTAAGGCATTTGCTAGTGTTGGGAGTTGAGAACCTTTGGAGCATCAGTACATGAAGCATAGGCAAAAAAGATCTACCTGCGCGCGCGGTACAACAGTTTAGTTATTTTCTTCGCGGGCCAGCCGAAAAGGAAAAAATCACGGAGCCAACGGGTGCCATATTTGAAGTGCAAAAGTTTCGACGGGACCGGAAACTTCGTGTTATAGCAGACGAGATTCAAATACTTGTTAGCGCAACAGGGATGCTTGAAGGCATTGCGGGATAACAAGCCACTAAGATGGATAATGATGACTGAGAGGAGTTGTAGATTCAAGCAACCGGAACCAGACGATTGTGTTTGTCGGAGCAGGTCATGTATCATTTGATAGATGAGAATTCGCCAAACAAAGTTTGGGGAGAAGTGGGAGAGTTAGTTTATGTCAAAGACTACGACGACCAAGGTGTATTTGAAGCAAAAGTTATACAAACGGAAGATGCAAGAGAGGGCGGATTTTGTGGATCACTTCAATACCTTTAATAGGGTTGTCAAGGATCTAGCACATCTGAGTGTTAAGATTGACGATAAGAATTGGACGATTCTCCTTCTTTGTTCATTGTTGTTGTCCTATAAGCATTTGATCACTATGTTGACGTACGGCAAGGAGACTGTTAAACTTGAGAATGTCACTGCAGCGTTATTATCCTATGATATGAGGAAGAAGATCAACACATAAAAAGGAGCTCATCGTGAAGGTTTGCTAGTCAATGGTGGGCAAGCCAGGAAGGAACATGAAAAATAAGAAGGTGGAGTATCACAAGTGCAAGCAGTGGGAACATATCAAGAAGGACTTCCAGATCTCAATGGTGGGCCAAATACTAATATAGCAACTCATAGTGATGACTCAGACAACGACAATCAACTAAAGGTGAAGCGCGGATGTTGGATTCAGCTAGCTCTTTCCATATGAAGCCCAATAGGGAGTGATTCTCTTTGTACAAGCTTGGTGAGCTTGATATAGCCTACATGAGAGATGACACGGGCCATCGTATTGCTGAAGTAGGTGACATCAAAATCAATATGTTTGAAGGAGTAGAACCGGTGCTTCGGAGAGTCAGACATGTGTCAGGGTTGAAGAGGAATCTAATTTCGCTTGGAGTTCTACATGATGGTGGTATGATATTCCATTGTGATCGGGATAAGAAGACCATGAGAATCGTGGAAGATAAGGTGACCGTGATGATGGGAGAGAGGACATCTTTGCATCTTTACAAGTTGCAAGGGGCCACTATTGCAAGTGGAGACATGGAGACTGAAGTTGCGGGGATAGCATATGTGTTCCACAGAGGCGGCGGGTCTATGGCAAGCTCGTCGAGTAGCTCTAGGTAAGCTACGAAGAAGACAACCCAAGTCTGGAGTACATGGAAATTTGACACTTGTACTAACTCAAAGTGGTGGAGAATATTTGCTAAGATGGAGTTTGTTGTGTTTGTGTCGAATATTATGTACTAGTAGGGTTACAGTAGGACTTGGAGTAGTAATAGGTGTGGGCAGGGTATGGTAGTGTTGGATTCGAACATCTGTATCTTAGGGCCTCCTATCTAATTAGAGGCACCACATGTTGTAACCTATGGAGACTTAATAGCAGCAGGCGCGCAAGGGGAGCCGGCATCTTGTGCCGACGACCAAGGCGGTCGCTGCAGCGGCACCAGTGGGACGAGCACCCATAGTCATGCCCCGCAGAGTAGGTGAGTTCGCCGAACTGCATCAACAAATCGCAGTTGCATCTTCTGCTGTGATTGCTTGGTCATCGGTAGATCTACAGATGCGTCTACAATTATAACACTTTTCCCCCTTTCCGCATCTCCCCTTTATCTTCAGGTCTGAGAATCGCGCCACCGTTCCCTGCATCTCTCTCCACCCTCTCCGGCGGCCTCGCTGTCTAGGGGAAGATTGGAGAGAGGGTGGATTTTCCCTGAAGTAAATAGGTTTCCTTCAAGGTTTAGGTCTAGGTCCAGGACTGCCTATATGACATAGATGGACGAGTACATGGAACATCGGTAGGTACCATGTGAGGGAATAAAGTCGTCCCATGGATATAGGGTGGTCCGGACCATCGACATGGGTCCGACTATGAAACGAGGTGGAAATTAACTTGGAGAACAAGTCGGTTGCTATACATACCCGAAAGACCCATATTAGTTTGTATCCAACTAGGACTATACTTGTAAGCTGACACTGACACCTTGTATCCTACCCACCTATATAAGGCGGGGTAGAGAGCACCCCGGAGGCACGCCAACTTAGATGGTAACCACAATACCACATACACCAAACTAGAGTATACGATACCGAAGTAATACAACTCGCCACAAGTTGGTGTAGGGTTTTCACCACCATGACTCAAGGGCCCCGAACATGTCTAAATATGTCTCTTGTGTGCTAAATCGTCGGATATCTATGTGTACGCCACCCCGTTTTATGTATTATAGATTAAAACATGGACACATGGTGTCATGTCAATCTGGTGCCTTGTTGCATGCTCACGAGTGGCACGTGCGTTTCTAGTTCCTCCTCCCATTGGAGGCGGGTCTGGCGAGGGAACCTCAAATAAGCTTGAATGTTCTTCGATTATGAAGGTTCGGCTTCAGATGATCAATTTTGTCTTTGTTATTGTCACGGTGATCGAGATGGAGGAGGAGAAGGAGGGAGGTCCCAATCCCTTCGTATCGTGGTATTGTCCTAATGGTTTATTCGTGCAAAGGGTTCGCACCCGATAGATCATGATGATAGCACAATGGAGACATATGTATATAGGTTTGTGCCTCAAAAAATAGTGTCCAAGCATACATATGTATATCTTCTTGGGAAAACATCAAGCACTGCCCTACTGCTGAAACAGCTAAAGCTCCAGCAGCCCTGCCTTGCAAACAGTTTTTCTGGTTATTGATGACCATTGCATATTGAGGATGACTGCGCAACTCTCATGCCTGAAATGACTACCTCAATATGCAGCAACTCAGCTAACGCTGGCATTGTCAAAGACATCAAGCAAGTCTGCAGCTACTTCTCAAATATCAGATTAAGAAATATTAATTGGAATGCTAACAGTGTAGCCCATGAAATAGCATCTCTATGTTGTGTCGTAATGACTCAGCAAGTTTTCTTTGATTCCTATCATCCCTGCGCGTTGAAGTTAATCAAGTGAGAGTGCAATCACCACATTTCTAATTGAGTAACATAAAGCACATAAAAAAGATTCCCATAGCAGCCATACTCCTATTTTTGCATCTTAAACTCTCTCTTGTTCTCAGGATAGTCTCTAGGATCTCTCGATCTAGCCTTTGGTGGTGTATGATGGGTGGGATTGCTGGTCTATGGTGCATAATCTAAAAATATTTCCCTACGTAGTCCGCCAAGATCACTATGCATATAACAAGACATGCCCATAGATGCAAGGATTAGGATCACGACTCACCAGGCAGCGGATTCGATGTAGTCATAGAAGATATCTCAACAATTGTAGATCCTCACAATTAGGCCTAGTTGCAAGGATGTCGCTAAACTTTCCTCGTCAAGGATCACACGTATGATCCCTCTTATGTTGTGTATGCATACGCTCGTGTCAACCCGTCGGTGCGCTGCCGTCCAGGACTCAGCACTGACGAAGAGAGACCGTCTTTCGGCGTTGCTAATTGGTAGCACTAATCAACTGCGATTAGGCCTATATGAATCTGAAAATTTCTCCACACGCGAGAGATAACTAGAATTAGAGCTAGATTAAATCGGGAGAGGACACCTGAAAACCTAATTAGAATAGGCTCTAATTCAAGTAGAGGGGATCTAATTAGAAGCTCTAATTATACCCTATAACTGTACTAGAAAGAGAGAGAGAGAGAGTCTTGAGACCCAATTGTGTGTTTTGCCTTGAGCCTTGGGGTTATTAATATAGTGGGAGAGAGGGGAGACTTTCCAAAGGGGAGGGAGGAGTCCTAGTTGAGCTAGAAAGGGGCTAGCCGCACCAAGGAAGTGGCTCCACCCCTCCTTCCTAGCCCAACTCGGATTGGACAAGGTGGAGTCAAATTCCCCCTCTCCCTTTCCTTTTTCTCCTTTTTCTTTTCTCCTATTTCTCTCCAATAAATTCAGGAAAAATATCAGGATGACAAGTACCAATATTTTAAGCCACTAGGGCCCACCTGGAAGCACACTAAAATAGGGAGCAGCCATGACGGGAATTTCTGCTCCCTCCGACACTCCTCCCTCTTCGTGGTTTTTCCCTGAAACTCTTCTGGAACCCTATGAACCCAATATACAAAATAATCGATCTTATCTACTGATGTTAGAAAGATATTTCTAAAGTTCCGAGACTTCTCATGTCTGCCCTTACCTCTCATATAAATTCTTCCTAACACCGGCATAATTTCTCTCTTATAGAAACTTCCTCGAAACCACTCCGATTGACAACGGACTTGTTTCTGTGACATTGTACCAACATCGAATATTCTTAAAACGAATAAAAAAGTATTAATACTCACAATTAAAGGTGGGAACGACTTAAGATTGTGACCCTTAAGTACTTGAGAACACACAGATTGTGACCCTTAAGTAGGACCATGAACGCCCATGATGGCTCTTGTGTGTTCACGAAGAACGAGGGAACCTTAGAAGTTACTCATTGCACTTATTCCCTTAACTTCACGATACCAACGATATCACGTGATGATACTATGTGATGTGATCTAATCAAAATCTTTGACCATGACACATAAAACTCGTTACCGATATCGTCCTCTTTTCTCATCCATATCCCCGATGTCCTTGTGATAAATCACACTGTGTTTGGTCAGACGATTGGTTGACATTGGTGATACTAAGAGGTCCCAGAGTGTCAGGACCCCGACTCAATGCCACATCGATCTAGCATGTAACACCTCATATCACTTTGCGGCCTCACGCACGGTATTCCCACGGGTGTCGCCTTACCTTTGCCCGGGACCGTTTGCGCCTTTTGGCACACGTATATGATAGTGTCAGCTAACGCAGTAACTTATTTCTGGATTTATTTTTATATAGGAAATTCCAGAAAATGACCAAAACTTCTAAAATTCATAGAAATTCAACCGTAACTCGAAATGAAACAAATTATATATGTAAAATGATCAGAAAAATCCAATCTATCCATCTGCACTGGTTTTATGCATGTTTAAACAACTTAACCTTGCTGTTTAGTGCAAAACATGATAAGGCACTATTTGAATTCATAATTTGAATTTGGGGTTGAACCTTTGGCTCAATATGACCCAAATCCATCTGGTTGTAGTTGCATTAGGCCAACACACTCATATTGCCATGTCATGAGCATGCATCATATTGTGCATTGCATTGATTGTATTTCTTCTCTGTTGCCGGTATTTGTCCCCTCTTGATAGACGTGATACCGACGATGAGATCGATGACACCGATGAAGAGCTATACTATCTTCAGAAGTGCCAAGCAAGCAAAACCCCCTTGTTCATTCCGATACAAACCCACTCTCTCGCTCCTGCTCTCTTTTACTGCATTAAGACAACATCGATTCAACTGTTACTTGCTGCGGTAGCTGAACCCCTTTATCCTTTGCATGACCTGTCATTCCACAGTAAATAGATGAAACCCACTAGCATGAGTAGGAGTTGTTTGAGCCCTGTTGTGCCTACTCATTCATGCTTGTTTGTCATGCCTGCTACTGCTTAGAGTTGAGTCGGGTCTGGTTCATCGAGGATGAATCAGAGATGTGTGAACATGTCCTACTGTGTGTGAGCTAAGTGTGTGAACACGATCTGGTAAAGGTAGCGGTGAGAGGCCATGTAGGAGTACATGGTGGGTTGTCTCATTGCAGCCATCCTCAGGAACTGAGTTCTGTGTTTGTGATCCATGATTCAGCTACTACCACGCATTGGGCCCGAAACCAATGGACCCTCTCGGCTTCTTAATCACCCTTGTCCTCTGTCCAGGAGTTGCAAGTAGTTTATGGTGTTTGTAGTATGCTGGAGGCCGTGGGAAGCGCTGACCGGAGGGGTGGGCTGTGATGCGGTAGGCACGTGGCCGGGTAAACCGGGCGCCCGTTTGGTGTCACGGAACCCTGTTCACATCGTTTGGGGCTGTGAGCGAAACTTCGGCCGGATCTCCTCATGGATGGAACCCGAATAGGCGATAAACCTGGACTAGGGACTTGAGTGTTTAGGTAGGTCGTGGCCAACACCCACGTTGGGCTTCCGCTTGAAGGTTGCCGAGTACATGTCGTGTAAACGGCGGTAAGTGGTGAGAGCGTGTGTGAAGAAGTACACCCCTGCAGGGTTAACATCATCTATTCGAATAGCCGTGTCCACGGTAAAGGACTTCTGGGTTGCCTGTACAGTTCATAGACAAGTGGAAGTGGATACTCTAAAATACGCAAGATAAGCGTGAGTGCTATGGATGGCGTTCTCGTAGGGAGACGAGAGCGGATCCATAGTGGTGTATTGATATGGTGAATATGTGGACTCGTGTGCGCCACCTCAAAAGAGTTCCTTGCAGTCGTAGTTCAGGATAACCACCGAGTCAAAGCTGGCTTGCTGCAGTTAAACCCCACCATCCCTTGTTGATAATGATGCATATGTAGTTAGTTCTGATGTAAGTCTTGCTGGGTACATTTGTACTCACGTTTGCCTATTTTATGTTTTTTGCAGAGAGACTTCAGTCCCGCTAGTAGTTCCACGTGGACTTCGACGTTTAGCTTGTTACCTCAGCTACGATCTTGTGCCCTCGGCAGGATCTAGTAGATAGTCAGGCTTCTAAGCCTTTTTCATTTGTAGTTGTCTGTACTCAGACATGATAAGCTTCTGCATGTGCTTGATCTGTATGCTCTGAATGTTGGGTCATGGGACCTATATTTGTAATATCTCGCTCCTCGGAGCCTATTGAATAAATACTTGAGTCGTAGAGTCATGTTGTGATGCCATGTTGTATTTGCACATATCGAGCATATTGTGTGTATGTTATTGAAATGCTTGGTATGTGTGGGATCTGACTATCTAGTTGTTTATCTTTAGTAGCCTCTCTTACCGGGAAATGTCTCCTAGTGTCTCCACTGAGCCATGGTAGCTTGCTACTACTCCGAAACACTTAGGCTGGCCGGCATGTGTCCTTCTTCGTTCCTGTGTCTGTCCCTTCGGGGAAATGTCACGCGTTGAGTACCGGAGTCCTGTTAGCCCAGTGCTACAGCCCGGAACTCACTCGCTGATGACCGACACGTTCGATGCTGGGTCATGGATGCTTGTCCCTGTAGGTTTGTGCCACTTTGGGTTTACGACTAGCCATGTCATCCCGGGCTCCTTATCATATGGATGCTAGCGACACTATCATATACGTGTGCCAAAAGGCGCAAACGGTCCCGGGTAAAGGTAAGGCGACACCCGTGGGAATACCGTGCGTGAGGCCGCAAAGTGATATGAGGTGTTACATGCTAGATCGATGTGGCATTGAGTCGGGGTCCTGACAGCTTTGGTATCAGAGCTTGACTGCATGTAGGATTACCAAGCCAAACTGGTCGAAGTTGAGTCTAGAAATGCTTTAGATATATAAGGGAATTGATTGTGGGATTGAACGTAAGGCTCTTTTTACTCCTTATACCTCATGGCCTTCTGATCTGAGTCAACCTCTTCTCTTCTACGGGGATTAAGAACTAGGCCTTCTCATCTATCTATCAGGATGACGTGTTACTAATCCATAGACTTATAGATTGTTGGACTCAAGCCTCAATTCAATTTCTACTACTTCTAGTATGTTCTCAGTTGAACCAGAACCTTGATATAATGTTGTTAAGTGACTATGCAAATCCTTGTGAATGTCTCAAATCTTTTCTGAGCATTTACCGCCGTTATGTTGTCCGAGTCATCCCAGGTTTCTAAACAATCTGATGCACTTGCAAATCCTTTCCCTCTGGTTTTGATGTTCCCTTGGGCCAGGTTAATCACACTAATTGTTGAGTTGAGGTATTCTATTGCCTCGACATATATCTTGGAATTATTATTATGACCCTAGCTGTCTTAGGGGATCATCCAGTAATCTAGCCATGATTTGTATCCCAGTGTGATGATTCTGGACTTTATTCCCGAAAGCATCCCATGATGCAATTTAGTTAGTAGGTATTCTATTCCTAGGTTCTTGAACCCGAGATTCACCGACTTACTTCATGTTGATAGTGTTTCTAGTTCCTTTAGGTTATTAGTAACCTTTGCATTAGTCCTCGAGGTCCGTGGTATTTCCTTCTTCCAAATACTATGAACCACTTATGGCAGAAGTTTGTTGAACCAAAAGATCACAACAAGAGTGCTCTCGAAGAGTTCTCCATGCTATATTGTGACTGTGCCAGTTCTACCTTTCTGGATGGGTTATCTGGAAGAAACATGTTGAACTTGGTTCGACATACTAATCTATGCATCCACAACTCAGAAAATCATATGTTCCTTTGAGTTGTCCCCCATTAGTTGTATCCTGACCTTCGTGTTCATCGATGCCTTTTACTTCTGTGGTCCGTCAAGCCATTCTATTCCAGAATGACTAGGAGAAACAAACTCCAGTACCTTGTCCATTTCTAGGATTGGGTCAAAGTAGTTGTACTCCGCAGATCAAATTGCTAATCTAGCTTTTGCTCTGTTCTATCTTCGAGTATTACCATCTTTATATCAAGAATGTCATGGGAATTGCACACCATCCTATGAATTCTTGACGCAGTAATACTTCTTGCCATCATTGTTCATTCCGTGTTATTGTAACCGGAATGCCGACAAGTGAATAGTGATGTGTGAAATCAATACGCCTAGCAACTAGTTGCTTGGTAGTAAATGGACAATATTCTCATTCTTAGCGTGTTGGTTATTGAATCATCATCCTAAGATTGATCGTGCTACCTAGTCCTTACTTCTGGTGCACTCTTCGATCAATGAGTTAGGATTATTCAATCCCTTACTTATTTGATCATATCGTCTTGCTCTGGGAAGCAAGATTGTTCTCGAGATTAGTAACATATTGGTGGTTCGTGATTTTCTGAATGTCTTCTCGGAAGTATCACCAGGTCGTCACCTGACCGCTATGTTGAGCTCGTGATCAAGTTGGTTTATTCTTATAAACCACCCCTTCTCCAAGAATCTGTGTTGCATACCCCTGAGCTGGTTGGTTAAGCTAAACAACAACTTGGAGAGTTGGAAGATAAAATCTTGTCCGACTTAGCTCATGTTAAGGGATATCTTGTATATGTGTTGAAGAAAGATGATATCCCCATCGATTGGTCCTCGTGATCAGCTGTTGGATCTATTGCGTTGTCAAAACTGGACTTGAGTATGGGCTATTGTCAAGTCATATCAGAACCAATGATGTGCGTAATGTTGTCTTACCCATGGTTGAACCCTCGGGCATACACCATTATATCCTTTGGTCTGACCAATGCTATCACTGTGTTCACCTAATTATGGAATTCCATTTATATGGGAACCAGGATGAACTGTTGTTGAGCCCATCGACAACATCCTTATCTTCTCCATAATCTTGTCGAACATCAAGCTAGTACTGGTAACTTTTTAAAGCATTTGTTCATGCTAGCTCATGAAGCATATGTTCGGATGTAAGAAGTGACTTCCTCTAGTTCATGTGCATTTGATTCAAGTTGCCGCCGTGGATTCGAGAAAGACAATGTTTCTTCCTTTGGAATTATCCCAAATCATTCATGCATACGTGTGAAGTATTATGTGGTTCGAAGACTTGCAACCTTCATTCTATATGTATTCCTAGCACACCAAGCCACTGATTGATTTGTTCAAGGAGAATAAGTTCCTTCTTAAGAGTATACCTTATGCAAGGACTTTGATATCCTCGATGATGGTTCCCCTCCTGAACTCGGTAGTGTTTTATTATAAGACTACTACTTGGTCATGCTTTCCCGAGGCAACGTGTCCACATGTTTGTAGCAGAAGCAGCTCGTGTTTTGGAGCTTACTACCGTAGTTCATTCCCCGAGAATCTCACAACGTTATCTCGTCAATTTGTGTTGCAAACTTTCATTTTTCTCTCTAGACTCGACGAGTCTGAATTATTCTGATACCAACCAGATCTGAATTTTTGGCAGATGTGATGGTTGGAACATTTCCCAAGAACTATAATATTGGTTTCATGATAACCGGTAAGGTGGATGTCGTGTCCAACACACCCCGCCGGAAGACCTAATATTGTAGTATCTTGATTGAAGAAGTTGGCCACCTTCCCATAAGGACTTCGTAGGATTTACTCCCTAGCTATGCCTTATGGATTCTTGAGCTCCCGAAGTCCGACCTGTTACTTGATGTTCTAGATTTTAAACCATTTCTATGAATGGGATACGCTAGTACATCAAGGAGAACATTAGAAGCGGAGTGCTAAATGTCTCTCGGTCGATCATCCAGATTCTGTTCCTTGGCCTCGCTAAGGTGAAATCTGAGAAGGTGTTATCTTCCTTTGCATCTGCATCATCCATCACCATTCATCATGGTAGTATGTTGTGTTACTAGGATCCTTGACACGGATGTTGGTAAAACCTTGATGAATATGGAAATGCTCAAGTTCTTGAGAGCACGCACAAGCACTAGGTATTATCACCAGCACTAACTGGGATTCCTCTCAGTTTCCTCGGTTATGCTATAACCCTTTCAACAGTGGACTCACTCTCTACTGTTGAGCTTTTCCCCAGTTACTAAAATCATCCCTTGTGTTGTTTTCAACAAGGTAATCCACATCATCCATTCGATTCCAGATATGACATTCTTTTGAACCCCGCCAAATGATCGATTGTGATTGCCTTAGGCTGGTATAAAGATTTTCAATGATCTCTGAATCAAAGGTAATTCTTTTTGCCACTTAAGGTAATAATCTACGAATTGCCTTCCTCTAAAATGTCTCGCTGTGGTATCATGGCAACTCAAACTCTCGCTACATTGACAACCGTTCACCACCCTCTTAGGTGTGGAATTGTTGTCTACCTAGTGAACCCTCGTCATCTGTTCCACTCCATTCCTCTAGACGTATGCTTTGTATCTCAGCTTGAGAGATGTTTTTATGACTCACCCCGTGAGCTGATCCTAAGTTGTTTGATCTCCGAGAAGATCGATTCTTTTAGAGTTTCCCTTTCCTCTCATTGTCATGTTAGTTGGAGTTCTCAGAGCAAGACTTCGAGACAATGATGGTGATCGAATCAACGTTCATTTGAAGTGCAACTTGGATCGTGAAGATTATATTAGTTTGCGCTTCCCTTTTATCTTGCCCTACGCTTGAATCTCGGGTCGAGATTCTTGTTTAGTGGGGGTGAGTTGTCACATCCCTAGATCTGACATGCCTAGTGCATGCATTAGAGTGTTGCATCATGTTCAAATTTGATTTAAACTTGAAATGGGGATTGCCTAAACCCTAGCATCAAAGGAATTCACTAGGTTCAACTAAAATATTTTCAGTGAATCCAAATGGCTTTCAAAAATGTTCATCATTTTTGGAAAATGCTAGAACCATAATCAGAGGTGTTGCACATTTTTCCATGTCATATTTGGGCTCTGAATTAAATCATATGGTATTTTCATTTGGGCATTTAAATACTATAAAATATTTTAAATGCTCAAATAATTCTGGAACTAAATGTGGGTTGTTGGAAATAATTCAACATGTCCTCACAATTTATTTCAGGATTTTTAGATGAGGTTTAGCATTTTACTAAATCCAGAAACAAATTTAGAAAATAGAAAACAGAAACTAAAAATAGGAAAACCAGAGAGAGAGAGAACAACACCTGGGCCTCTTACCTGGCACCCACCAAAGCCCACCTGGCTGGCCCAGCTGGCCAGCCCAGCCCACTAGCCTCCCCCCCGTCGTCTTCCTCGCGACAGTAGGACGCCGGGCGTGTGCCCCGTGCACGCGGCCACGCGCCCCGGCCACCTCCTGCTTGCCGCCTCCCCCTCGATGCCCTGGCCGTCCCTGGTGATGCCACGCACCCCCTGGACCTTTCTCACTCTCCCGTGCCCATTCCCCTCCTCTCCCTCGCTCTCTCGCGCGACGCTCGAGGACTACCGTCGCCGTCGTTCACCTTTGCCGTGGCCACCAGCATCCCCATGCCAAGCCAACTAGTCCACGAGCTCCGCCTCATCTGCCTCTTCCTCCTCGACGATTCTCCCGGCCTCGGACGCGCTGCTTCATCGTCACCATCCCCGTTCCCGTCGCCGGCCACCGAAGCTCATCGCCGCCGATTCGGGAGCTACCGGACGTCCCCGACCTCGCCCTCGCGATCGTTGGACTCGCTGTGAGCACCTGCATCTAACCTCCCTAACCCCGAGGCCTCTTGCTCGCCATAGCCGTCGCCCCCTTGCTGCCCGCAGCAAGCCGCCGGCCGAGCTCGCCGTCAACGCAGTTCCGGTGACCATTTGGTCACCCCGGCGACTGCAACACGCTCGTAGCACCCCGTAGAGCAGCCCCAGCGCATCAGTTGGCTCGCTAGCGAGCTGCAACACCGGACCCGCAACTCACCCGAGCTTCGGCCGCAGCCGAGCTCGTTGCCGGCGCCACTCCGGCCACTCCCCGGCCGCGCCACCACCACGGTTGGATGCGGACGAGCGTCCGCATCCCGTAGCTGTGCTCCGCGCGCCAAACGGCGCCCTGTAGTCGAATCCCGCGCCGCTCCGCCGCGCCGGGACTCGCCGGCGGCTAGACTCCGGTGGGTTTGACCCGCTGATCGTTGACCGGGTGGGCCCAGTTTGACCCCTGGGTCAATGACATGTGGGCCACCCTTGCTAATTTTATTTAGATTAGTTTAGCGCTAATTAACCTGGATTAGTGACTAACCTAACACTAGCTAACCCTGTTTAGTTAGTCAACTAACCACTGACTTGCGGGCCCAGGCCCATTGACAGTTTAGTTAGTATTAACTTAATCCTGTTAACTAGCTGTTACACTGACATGTGGGTCCCAGCGTCAGGTTTGACCTGGAGGCGCCCAGTTGACCTGCTGACGTCATGATGGTGTCAGGCTGACGCAGTAACTTATTTTCTGGATTTATTTTTATATAGGAAATTCCAGAAAATAACCAAAACTTCTAAAATTCATAGAAATTCAACCGTAACTCCAAATGAAACAAATTATATAAGTAAAATGATTAGAAAAATCCAATCTATCCATCTGCGCTGGTTTCATGCATGTTTAAACAACTTAACCTTGCTGTTTAGTGCAAAACATGATAAGGCACTATTTGAATTCATAATTTGAATTTGGGGTTGAACCTTTGGCTCAATATGACCCAAATCCATCTGGTTGTAGTTGCATTAGGCCAACACATTCATATTGCCATGTCATGAGCATGCATCATATTGTGCATTGCATTGATTGTATTTCTTCTCTGTTGCCGGTATTTGTCCCCTCTCGATAGACGTGATACCGACAATGAGATCGATGACACCGATGAAGAGCTATACTATCTTCAGAATTGCCAGGCAAGCAAAACCCCCTTGTTCATTCCGATAAAAACCCACTCTCTCGCTCCTGCTCTCTCTTACTGCATTAAGACAACATCGATTCAACTGTTACTTGCTGTGGTAGCTGAGCCCTTTATCCTTTGCATGACCTGTCATTCCACAGTAAATAGATGAAACCCACTAGCATGAGTAGGAGTTGTTTGAGCCCTGTTGTGCCTACTCATTCATGCTTGTTTGTCATGCCTACTACTGCTTAGAGTTGAGTCGGGTCTGGTTCATCGAGGATGAATCAGAGGTGTGTGAACATGTCCTACTGTGTGTGAGCTAAGTGTGTGAACACAATCTGGTAAAGGTAGCGGTGAGAGGCCATGTAGGAGTACATGGTGGGTTGTCTCATTGCAGCCGTCCTCAGGAATTGAGTTCTGTGTTTGCGATCCATGATTTAGCTACTACCACGCATTGGGCCCGAAACCAATGGACCCTCTCGGCTTCTTAATCACCCTTGTCCTCTGTCCAGGAGTTGCAAGTAGTTTCTGGTGTTTGTAGTATGCTGGAGGCCGTGGGCAGCGCTGACCGGAGGGGTGGGCTGTGATGCGGTAGGCACGTGGCCGGGTAAACCGGGCGCCCGTTTGGTGTCACGGAACCCTGTTCACATCGTTTGGGGCTGTGAGCGAAACTTCGGCCGGATCTCCTCATGGATGGAACCCGAATAGGCGATAAACCTGGACTAGGGACTTGAGTGTTTAGGTAGGTCGTGGCCGACACCCACGTTGGGCTTCCGCTTGAAGGTTGCCGAGTACATGTCGTGTAAACGACGGTAAGTGGTGAGAGCGTGTGTGAAGAAGTACACCCCTGCAGGGTTAACATCATCTATTCGAATAGCCGTGTCCGCGGTAAAGGACTTCTGGGTTGCCTGTACAGTTCATAGACAAGTGGAAGTGGATACTCTAAAATACGCAAGATAAACGTGAGTGCTATGGATGCCGTTCTCGTAGGGAGACGGAAGCGGATCCATAGTGGTGTATTGATATGGTGAATATGTGGACTCATGTGCGCCACCTCAAAAGAGTTCCTTGCAGTCGTAGTTCAGGATAGCCACCGAGTCAAAGCTGGCTTGCTGCAGTTAAACCCCACCATCCCTTGTTGATAATGATGCATATGTAGTTAGTTCTGATGTAAGTCTTGCTGGGTACATTTGTACTCACGTTTGCCTATTTTATGTTTTTTGCAGAGAGACTTCAGTCTCGCTAGTAGTTCCACGTGGACTTCGATGTTTAGCTTGTTACCTCAGCTACGATCTTGTGCCCTCAGCAGGATCTAGTAGATAGTCAGGCTTCTAAGCCTTTTTCATTTGTAGTTGTCTGTACTCAGACATGATAAGCTTCCGCATGTGCTTGATCTGTATGCTCTGAATGTTGGGTCATGAGACCTATATTTGTAATATCTCGCTCCTCGGAGCCTATTGAATAAATACTTGAGTCGTAGAGTCATGTTGTGATGCCATGTTGTATTTGCACATATCGAGCATATTGTGTCTATGTTATTGAAATGCTTGGTATGTGTGGGATCTGACTATCTAGTTGTTTATCTCTAGTAGCCTCTCTTACCGGGAAATGTCTCCTAGTGTCTCCACTGAGCCATGGTAGCTTGCTACTGCTCCGAAACACTTAGGCTGGCCGGCATGTGTCCTTCTTCGTTCCTGTGTCTGTCCCTTCGGGGAAATGTCACGCGTTGAGTACCGGGGTCCTGTTAGCCCGCTACAGCCCTGTTCACCGGACTCCTGCTAGCCCACTGCTACAGCCTGGAACTCACTCGCTGATGACCGACACGTTCGATGCTGGGTCATGGATGCCTGTCCCTGTAGGTGTGTGCCACTTTGGGTTTACGACTAGCCATGTCAGCCCGGGCTCCTTATCATATGGATGCTAGCGACACTATCATATACGTGTGCCAAAAGGCGCAAACGGTCCCGGGCAAAGGTAAGGCGACACCCGTGGGAATACCGTGCGTGAGGCCGCAAAGTGATATGAGGTGTTACATGCTAGATCGATGTGGCATTGAGTCGGGGTCCTGACACAGAGTATATATCCCTCTTTCATATAAATGAGTTAAGTACTAATACTGAACGATCTTAGTTCCATTACACTTTCTAGATTATATCCAGACATCACTATTATGATTCCCGGTTATGGAAAAACGGTTAATGACATCCAAAGTATAATTTTCGATCGTGCGGTCACAAGATATTCTCGTATTATAGGAATTATAGTCAATGATAACTTCATATGTACTTTGCTAAAATACAATACAATTATTTAGTCTCTTTTAGCAAGATCATATCTTTGGGTCCGTTCGGTACTATTGTTATCCTAACAATAAACTCTTATGTTTTGCTAGACTTTTAACCAAGTCCATGATCAGTAAAATGTGATCATCTCACAAACCTTAAGATAATCTTAGATACAAGATTAGGAACTCTTGTTTGTTCATGTCTTCACACCCGCACATAGATTCTCCTTTGAAAACTCACTTTTCAAGTGCTATAGCGGTTGTAGCATGAGGACATAAAATTAATTCCGAACTTGGAGATATAATAATAACTAAATATTATTTTCTCTAGGACATATCGCCAATAGTCTCCAATTGCACTAGAGTCAATAATACTCTAGTTAGTATGATGCCATAATACTCTAGTTACTCACACTATGCATGCGGTACCTTAGACCATTGTCTTTCACCTTTTGATCTCATCAACTTGTGATAAACTTGCATTGGATTTATTAGGAATTGCAATTCTGTAAACCCGGTTCCGTTGTAGCATTAATAGTTCAAGCATCACCGAATGAATTATCATACTATCGTTTGAAACCTCACCAAGTCGAGTGACTTTTATCCAATAACTTGCAATCCACAATGTCTCACATTGTGTAGCAACTATCCATAGTAATATATTCTAGAGTACACTCATAATACTCTAATGTTGATAATTATACAACAGACAATATTATGAACTAAAGAATCATAATCTGAATTAAAATCAATAATTATTTGATTTTTTAATTCCTCTACAAATACATATGTGAACACACCTCACAGTATTATTTGCAGCTATACAAAATCCCGCTGACTCCTTTTATACTTTTTAATACCACCGTGAAATACTTATGTGAGAAAATTCTCACCATAATATTCATAGGTTTAATTACAAACAATTAGCTTCTTGAAAAAAATACGTAAGTATTTCTCCCTTATACTGGTTTTACTAAACAATTTAGTCAACGAAAATCTACATGTTCTGGTATGCTTTTCTTTATGACAATGAGGTTTGGTCAAATCACAAAATATCATGATCTGATCCCAACCCTTTCTATTTTGCTCACTAATGACTATGAGGGTTAAGTCTCTTGCACAATAATATGTCATGTTTACTTTTGAGATAAAATAATTTATATCATTGTAATTCAAAATTTCTATCAGAATTATACTTAGCATACCCATCATATTCATGTTCATTAAACTCCTTAATCTATCTCATAGATCTTGAATTTAATAAGACACTTCTTGGCAATCATTTCATGAGGCAACTTTCTATCAATTAGGCCCAACCCAATTAAAAGATCATAATCAACTCCCACAGACTTTTGAGTCCCTTTGATTTATATAATGAAAAAGACGATCATCTTGTTTCGTTAACATGATTGCATTAATATACTCATACTTGTAATATTTTAGATCACTACAGTAATCTAAAATTAATTACTTTTAGCAAAGAAGTTTGCTAATTTATCCAATAACATCTCTAAGCAATTGATATTATAAGCTTTCAACTCATCATTGTTATTTATTCGTACTTGATAAAACAATTTTATCAATACTGAGTTTATGAATATAAAATATTCATATATGTTTTTCCTTTCGAAAATATTCATGTTCCTGTGATTTAAAATCTTATTACTCTCAAGATAAAATCTTGGTGTCAACATGAATATCTTCCTTCTTATGGATCTATATGACAATCTAATGTCATGTGTTTATGAGTACTATTATCTTGTTTGTTTTGTTTTGCACATATGGTCATTATCTTGGAATTTTTATGACTACATCACAAAGTGAGTATTACATCGAATTCCTGACATGACCTTTGTCAAATATTAAGTTTGAACTTTATATATCTCAAACATAAATTCCTGGATGAGGAGATGAATTGGAAACATTTGCATGTTTGCCTCTTCCATTCAATCCTTTATCCAAATATTCTCAATCTTCACTTAATATAATTTCCACATCTCAATCATGAGAAGACACTTTTATCCTGAATCCAATATGTAAACCACTTAGAGTTCAAGGTGGAAATTTATTACCTATATATATGTTGGTTTTCTGCAAAACCTTTTAATCAATTATTCATCAAACATGAGCAATATTGATTACTAGGATCTATCATTAAAATAAATGTAAGTTAAATAACGACGAGGCTCCAACTTTAACAAATATACAAAATAATTTTCTTAATAAGTTTGAGAATTATTTTCGTTTCACGCTTTCACTTATCACACAAAGAAATTCGACAATTTCATTATAACATTGCTTAAATCCTTGTCTTAAAAATATTTAATTATCACGATAATTTTTAGTCTCTCAAAATTTATCATGAGTAATTTTGACTAAGAAAACTTTCTTTGTCAACCATGTTATAATATATATTAACTAATTTCTATTTCAATCAAAATTCTTTGATCTTAGTTTTTGATTCAAAATACTCCCACTAACTTTAATGAAACACTAAAACTTCAATTATTTCATCCATTCCACTTCATCAATGTGCTCAACTTATCATATTGAATCTTCAATGGAATTAAGTCAATTGATAAAACATCCATCCCTTATGTAAATTTTAAAATTCACAAGTGCCTAGTACTTTGATGGATTTTGAATTTATTAAATATTTTGGAGGTAGTCTCTCAACTTTGATAAATCAAATAAAATAAGGATCTCTAATTTATTTATCAAGCCATACAACTATTACTGAAACTTAAGTAATAATTTGAACTAAAATATTCAAGACTTAATAATACAATAAAGAAGATCATAAACTTTGAATTCCTAAGCTTGGAATTCCCACACATATTTTATAATTGTAACTCAACAAGGTTCACGAACATAAAGTATCCATTACAAAATGCTAAAACTCAAAATAACTATTATTTGAAATTCTTAGTGTTGAAACTGTCTATTGACTTTGACTCTGTAGATGATGCAGCTGGTATGGCGCCATGAAATGCGTCTTCCACTCCGCCTTCCACACTTTCCACCTCTCTTGCCTCTATTCCTTCTCACTCTACAATAAATTGCAAATTGAGAAATTTTATTATCCAATACCAAAATCTTTGAGATAAAAAAATGTCAATCAGTGGTATAATTCTTATACCTCATGTGGAATTTCCACGTGTCTTTGTGTTTTGGTGAAGTCATCACACAGTGAATGAAAATATCCATCTCAACTGACATGAGCATCTGGAAGACTTCTTCAATTGTCTTCTCCACTTCCATCAGATTGTAGCAGGCCAAAAATTTGAAGTAATGTGATGGAAGTGACATGAGGAGTGTATCAACTTCTTGCTTTTCTGGAATTGGAAAACCAATGTCCTTAAGCCTTTGCAGTATTCCTCTAAACTTGTCCTTTTGCTCCCTCAATGGCCCAAGGCACATTAGTTTGCACCTTAACTGTTCAACATTGAGCTTTGGACGACCATGATAGACTTACATGGAGAACCGAGCCATTAAAGCTTCCATGAGACTGAAGGGGCAATAGTGTGGGTAACAACCAACTAGCTCAGATTTCACCCTGCCTAGCATGCTCACATAAAATTGATACTCCTCATCTCCCAATGGAGAATATTCTCCATCAGGTGCCGATACTTCAGTGTCCAGCACATGCTCTACCTTAATACCTCTTAGAACAACTCTCAGATCGTGAACCCAATTACAGAAGTTCACGTTGTCCATAATTAAATTGTTTATTCCCAACAACTCATTTTGAATTATGTTTTCATCGGGATTCATCTCTACAATAAAACAAGTTTATTTACACTCTTATAGTTCAAAAGTAATTTGCACTACTTAATTCAAACAAAAAAATTAAGACATGCTCCCACTAAAACTAATATTCCTCAAAATCAACTTTTAGTGAAACGAGATCCCAATAAATTATGACAAGAAGGATGGATACATCTCAACTAATCACATCCTAAAGGGTAGGCCACTATGCCAATCACTCTTGATTCTCGCTCGTCTTTCCATGTATGTGTTCCGAGCTCATAACTGGTTATGCCTAAATGACATCTCAACCATCTGACACCACATGTATGGACTGATCCTTGGATACAAGTCATCAATCCATACCCGCCTGCAGACGATAAGAATGCATTGACCCTTGTATACAAGTGATGGCCACAAACCCAAGTTTGTTATGACGGTTTCTACAGTATGGGAGAACACGAACGACCTTGATATTTTAAGTGAGAAATCACCCTAATAAACGACCACTTCGCAATCAAGATGCAAACAACAATGGATAAACATCACAGGAAATTTATAATTCGTGTGATTCGGTATAGCCTTTGTTCTTTAGGGATTCTTGATGCATCTCCAACGAATCTTCAATTTCCGTTATTCTCACCATAGCATAAATCCGAGGATATTCCGCTGCGGTGAAAATCTGCATGTGGTTTGGTATAGCTATCTCATTACTATGTCTTGACATCATGGCAAATGCCAAAGGATTTTCATTGTTCGACATCTGAATTCCCAAAACCCCTCTCCAACAGATGGTGTAGATGCAAAAAATAATAATTACATCTCAACCTCCTGGAGATGTAAAATACAACACTTATGATTAAAATGGGACTGCACATACATGTACACCATCGTCATGTCACGATATACAACCTCCATGTATGGAGAATCGAATTATAGTTAGAAGATATGGTATATGGGCTCTTGCTCAGTTTCTGTGTGTATCAGTAACAACTTTCAAAAAAATGTAACTAAACGTACCAACCGGCCCGTGTGCTGTTCAGCCTTTTGGGCTTTTTTGGGTTGTTAAAAATAAAATAAAGAAAAAAGGGGTTCGATAGCAGGTGGGGATCGATAGCCTTTTATTCAGTTTCTGATCCGTCTTCGTCGTTGTTTCTTGTTCAAGGAGAGCAGGTGGGCATCGATTTGCTAGCTTTGTCGTTGCCGCCAAACTGTAGTGTAACAAATATGACTAGTTTACAATGGTTGAGATGGATGTGCATACATCATAATCACGCCTACTCTTTTTCTTTATTGTTGAAACAGCAACCTAGTACCTAAAGCAATGACTCGATCGTGTCTGAACACCTTGTCAGCATGTACGTTGCTTACGATGTGGATCACATGTGATATAGACTTTGAAATATACCAATGGCAGGTTCGTCTCTAAATACAGTACAACGCCGACCGGGCGTCATGATCGTTAGCGTACATTAAGTTATCTATCTAGGTTGGGCTAGCTTAAACAGTGTCTTACCATGGGTATATATTGTGTATATTGACCGTCTTTGTGTTTCGTCTCTTCTCTTCAATAATTGAATTTTCTTTGGAGGCCAACCTGTGAGTTTTCAATTCAGCTTTTCTTAATAATAGTATAATTTTCCACCAGCACAGAACAATATTACTAGACCAATTAGTTGCGCTGTCTCAAACTCAATGTATTCAGCTACGTCCTCTGACTGGAAATACATATCTCCTGTCTCTTGTACTCCAAATTCAGAATGAAGAGGCACCCATATTCTCAGGTGCAATATTCCAACAAAACAAGAATGTGGGATACAAGAATTTTCCATCCGCGTTCATATCATCTGAACTGAATTGCCTAAATGAAGTGATTGTCATGCTGTTTTCGGCAGACCAATTCAGATCTAGCACAACTTACAAGTCTCTCTCTTACGTAAAGAAAGAAAAATGTTAGATCGTTTCAACCAACCACAATGATTTAACTAGAAGAAAATGCCGTGTTTCAGAAAACGTCTTCACATGTAGTAGAAACTACAAGTCTCTCTTTCTAGAAGAAACAAAAAAGTTAGATCGTTTAATATCGTGAGATTGTTTCACTCTAGCTTGAAGAAGAGTGACTTTTTGACACTAGGAAAGCAAATTGTTAACACCAGATTTTGGCATGGTCAAGAACTTAATTAATATGGCCTCAAATGGAGAAGTGATCTGCATGAAAAAGTTTCGTACTGTCAACATGAACATTTTTAAAGCTTGGCCATCGCCATTCGAAATCATCTCAAGGGCTGAAACTATGCTCAAAGTATTAAGATTTTGTATTCAGGGTATTTTTCGGCCAATTAAGCCTCCAAGATGACATCATATGAGAAATGTTTCAACATGGATTGTCTTCCTCTCGTCGAAACGGTTGATTTTGATATAAAAATCGTCTCAATCTGAGTTCGTATGCGAAAGTTAGAGCCATTGGAGTGGAGTCCTACCATGAGGCAAAATGTGGCGCGAGGCACCAGACACGATGTCTGATGGGTCGCGCGAGCGATCCGGCCCTTAAGCTGGCCTCAAATAAAAAAACATTCAACACGAAAGTAGTTCGTCTCATCGAATCAGTCACATTTGCTTTTGGGCGCATCTTCAACCCAGGTTGTTTGTGGCCTGTGTTAGTCAAAAGCCAAACTGAAGTCCCAGACTTACCTAAATACGAGTTCGGTTAATTTTGAAAAGATTTGGACGTGATTTGGAGTCCTTTTCTTGTACGGGAAGTCCATCCGCCTCTTATATACCCAAGGGGTGACGGCCGATTAAACAACACAAAATCGACAAATCAATCTATCATGTTTTCCCTTTACTTTTATCTTCTGCCTTGTTCTTCGTTCGTTCTTCTTCATTGCAGGACAGTGAACCTCGAGGCCCTAGGGGCGATCGAGTCGACCTAGGGCAGGCCATAGCCGCTGCGCGCCCTGAGTGGTCCCTCCCGGGCGTGTGGGGTTTCAGGTGTACAAAAGCGCCCGCCGGATTATCTTGCGTACCGCGCTTCCGGTGGGTCTCCTTCGACGTGAGCTGCGGTGCATCACCCCCGGCGCCGAGGGTACACAGTGACGTGTTTGTGTGCGAACATACTTATTGACGACTCCGATGGGAACGAAGATTTGAACGGTCTCCGGCCCGTTCTTGCTACGAAGAGATCGTCATCTAGGATTTGCAATCTACAAAGGTAACATGCATACCCAATTCACTGATGTAGATGCAAATAATGCATATGTTGTTGCTAGATCGTTTAATTAGCATAATGTATCGGGTAGCCCTAGCTTTATCAACCATGCATCTAATAATGTGCAAGAGCCGATGCAACAAAATCTCCATGCTTCTACCTCATATCGCTACTCCTAATGTCTGAATTGGTAGAATAGTATCCATGATTTATTTTCGTCCCACCACTTTCAACTGTTTTTTTTCGCTGGTTTTTTTGGTCCCCTCCCCCATCCCACGGATGCACAAAAAAAGAAGATTGTGGAACATTTAGTAACTAGTATATTCTGTTGGTCCCCTGCCAACAGTAGCAGGCTTTTTGGTCTCCTGCCAACAATATGTATTACTGAATTAACCGCATAAAACACTACTATTACATTAGATTACAAAATGTGTCGGTTCATCCAAAGCACACACAAGGGGCAGGTGGATCTGATTGTTCGTTCTCTGAGAACAAGTGCTGCTTGAGTTTGTCCCTCCAGAATGCTCGTAATTGACCACCGAAGATTGGGGAACATTTAGTGACTATATCCTATTGATGGCCGGCTTTCTATAGTGGCTCCTCAATCATTGTTGTTGTTTCTAGTTTAATTAGAGCAGGTGTGATTAATTTGCCAGCTTTTTCATTGGCACCAAACTGTACCGTAACAAACAAGACTACTTTAATTTGAATCAGACGGATCTGAAAAGTTGGTCTAGTACTAGTTAATTTAAAATGGTTGAGATGGACGTGCATTAGAGATTATAATCACATCTACTCTTTTTTCTTATTCTCAAAGCAGCTACCTAGTACCAAACTCAATGACTCAATCGTGTCTGAACAATGTGAGTCTTCCTTTTGTCGGCACACATGTCTGATGATGGTGTGGATAGAATGATATATAGACATGGAGATATACCAATGGCAGGTTAGTCTCGAAATACAATAAAGCGTTGATCGCACGTCATGATTGCTAGTGTACATAATGTTATCTAGGCGCACTATCGACAATGTCCTAATTGGGCTAGCTTAAACAATGTCTTACGATGGACATATATTGTGTATATTGACCGTCTTTGCATTTCCTCTCTTCTCAACAATAATTGAACTTTCTTTGGAGGCGAACATGTGACTTTTCCATTCGTATTTTCTTGATAATAGTATATGTTGCCACTAGCAGCGAACAATATTAGTAGACCAATTACTTGCTCTGTGTCAAACTCAATGTATTCAGCTACATCCTCTGACTGGAAATACGTATCTCCTCTCTCCTGTACTCGAAATTCAGAATGAAGAAGCACCGATATCCTCTCGACCGATCCTCGCGGTATGAGAGTGCAGAGTTCCATTCATGGTTATTATCGGGTACAACATTATGAATTGCGACTGTAAAGGCATATTATAGTTTAGTACTACATGTAACTCGGCAATAGGTAAGATTTTCTTTTAAACGGAGGCAAAAGATTTGGCTCATATATTAAGTAAGAGAGGAATATAGAGTCTGTTATAGCGCCCACACACAAAAGAAATTACTCTCCCGTCAATATCTGACCCAATTTTTTTTGCAACCACGGAAACCCAAAGGCTCGTTGATGAAGTTAAGAAGGATCGTTGGTGAAGGACTCTTGTTGCGGAAGACCGATGCATTTCTTTCGTTCCAGACGGTCCAACAGAAAAGCAAGGTTAGGGACGCCATGGCCTTCCTGTTCGCGCTGGAGGAGTCTGACCGCTTGGTTAGAATATAATTCTCTTTAACGAATGAATCTTCTTCTTTTCTGTTGCGTAACACATCAATTGGGTACTTATGGAAAACGATGAAGCCAGTTTATGTTTCTTTTACAATCATTGACTAATCTCCGCTCCCGAGTCGCCCCCGTGCGGCTGCTGGGAGGCCCCAAGATCCCGTCGCCCCCGACTCCCCCTCTCGTCATCCTCCTCCCTCGCCGCCGCCCGAGGGCGTGGCCAGGCAAAGCCTTGCCGTCGCCAACGTCGGCGGGGACTAGGTGCCCTTCCGCTCGTGAGGAGCTGGCGCGGGACGGCGCCCACGGGTCGGAACGTGGTGTGCAGTCGAACGTCACGACGAGGGCTGGCAGCGTTCCGGCGATTCCATACCCCATGGAAGGCGGCTTCAGGGACGGCGGCGGCGTGACCAGATCGGCGGCGGCGCGGCCAGATCTAGGCCCAGGAGTGAGTTTGATCTCCGGGTCACGGTCGGCGCGATGGCATGTGCGACACGTCGGCAGCTAGACGGATCTGCGGGATTCCAGCCTTGTCTGGTCCTGGACAACTCGGGCAACCGGGGGAAACCCTAGATCTCCCTGGGATCGAGCGATGGCGGTGCTTTTGTGTCGCAGTCCCTCTTCAGGGCATCGTTTTGGAGTTTGCTACGGTTGAAGGGACCAGCGAGGCCCGTGGCATATGCCCGGTGGTGCAACTGCTAATGAAAATCGCGCCGACTACGATCATGGCGGACGATGGTGGCATCTTTGATGTCGTTTCCTTGTCGAGGCATCGTCGTTGCAGTTGGCGTCATCAGGCTTGGGATGCTCCGAGGGAAACCCTAAATCTGGGTCTCCCGGATCGGACGATGATGGCGTTCTTAGTATTGCTTTCTATAATGGGGGCATCTTTTGGAGCAAGTGATGGCTGGAGGTGACAAGAGGAGGAGCGGTGCTTCATCATACACATTGATGGTGTCGGATATCGATGGCATGGCGCCCTGGAGATTAGACGTCTGATGTGCGATGATGGACTCGCGCAGGAGGTCGATGCTGTCTGGCGTCATGGTGGCGTCGGCGGCAGCTAGACCGGTCAAGCTACATGCAGCAGTACATCTCTGAAGATGGATTGGTGGCAGGTGGCTGCGGCGGCCTCATACCCGGCAGGCGTCCTGGTTGAGGAGCACGCCGGACTGGTGGGTGCCCATACCCGGCAGGCATCCTGGTTGGGACCTCAGGTCTTAGATGTTAGGTTTGGCTGCGAGGTCTGTTTTGTATTAGGCCCAGACTATCAGCGCCCATTCATTAACTGGATAGAAGTAGCGACATATGTTGCTTAGACGGTAGCTTTAGTCTTATTGTTGTATGACTTTGTAAGGTTTTGTGTTAATAATTAATAAAATGGTTGTATGCATCGCCCAGATGCAGAGGCCGGGGGTCTTCCTCCTTTTCTAATGAAATATTTATGGAAAACGGTAACTGTATTATCATCTGATTGTACTTGATCAATTAATGAATCCAACAACTGGTATGTACGTTCTGAATTGACAACAGGTGCAGGAGGAGCAGATCGGTGCTGGAAATGCACAAGATGTATCCCCAATTATTGTTTTCAGTCCCAGTATCATAGCAAGCTACAATATCGATGTGCTTGTACCACCCGTGATGTGGTTTCCTATCTGTTTTGATGGAGCAAGACAAGCATGCCGAATGAGAGTGGATGGGCTCGATTTGCTAGCTTTGTCGTTGGCAGCAAACTATAGCGTAACAAACATGACTAGTTTACAATGGTTCAGATATACACGCATTATACATCATAACCACATCTACTCTTTTTTCTTATTGTTGAAACAGCTACCTAGTACCTAACTAAATCAATGACTCGATCGTGTGATCGTGTCTGCATGTGAGTATTCCCTCAGCACATATATCGCTGATGATGTGGATCACATGATATATGGACTTTTAAATGTACCTATGGCAGGTTAGTCTCTTAATACTGTAGAAGCGTCCATCGCGGTCATGAACGCTAGCTTATACTGTACTATTAAGTTATTTAGGTGTGGTACAGCACATCGTACTTGGCCTAGCCTAAACAACGCGTTATGATGGAACAATATTGAACTTTCTTTGAAGGCCAACATGTGACTTTTCCATTCGGTTCTCTTAATTATCGTATAGTTTGCCACCAACACAGAGGAGTATGAGTAGACCAACTAGTTGCTCTGTCTCAAACTCAATGTATTCAGCTATCTGCAATAGAAAATTCCGAATGAAGAGGCACACATATCCTCAGGTGCAATATCTGCAATAGTAGAAGAATGTGGCATGCAGGAATTTCCATCCGTGTTCATATCATCTGAACTGAAGGTTGTACATGTTGTACTCTTCTGTGCAACTCAGCTTCAGCCAAAGAAGGAAAAAAAAAATCCTTACTGAGGACCTTTTCCCATTCAGCCCTTTTTCGAATTGCTATTGTGATTCTAGCCGTTGACGAAATTGATCCTGACGCATAAATGACTAGTTATCACTTTTATGTTACTATTGAGATGCCTAAATGAAAAGATTGGTATGCTGTTTTTCAGCAGATGTCATCATATCTAGTACTCCCTCCCTCCCACCTATATATATATATATATATATATATATATATATATATATATATATATATATATATATATATAGGTATATATATATATATATATATATATATACCTATATATATATATATATATACCTATATATATATATATATATATATATATATATATATATATATGTGGGAGGGGGCGCCTAGCACACATCAGATAAATTGTTAGTCGTGTCTGCCGTCCCCCTCCACAGTTTACACCCCCGATCATATTTTTGTAGTGCTTAAGCAAAGCACTGCGGAGATCACTTCACCATCACCGTCACCACGCCGTCGTGCTGACAGAACTCATCCACTACCTTGCCGTCTTGCTGGATCAAGAACGCGAAGGACGTCACCGAACTGAACGTGTGGTGAATGCGGAGGTGCCATACGTTCGGTAGTAGATCGGTTGGATCGAGAAGAAAGTTCGACTACATCAACCGTGTTGTGAAACACTTTTGCCTACGATCTACGAGGGTACGTAGACATACTATCCCCTCTCGTTGCTATGCATTTCCATGGATAGATCCTGCGTGTGCGTAGAAATTTTCTGTTTTCAACGCAACGTCTACACTAATTAAAATCATAGCCTACAACTACACTAAATTCTTTCACCACAAGTACACTACCTAGAACTACAATAAAAATACACTATCTAAAATTATAGTCTACAAATCATATAATATAATCTTACACTAAAAATTTTCGCAACTCTTACACTAAAATTTTACACTACTCATACACACAAAATTCAACAGTATTCTACAGTACTATTACAGTACACTAAGTAGAACTAACCCGCAGCGGTGGTAGATGGCGAGGAGGCGTTGCAGCGTGCGACGGGGGCGGGGGCGGCAGCCGGGGTGGAGGCGAAGGCGACGTGGGCGGCGGCGGTGGAGGCGGAGGCGATGGCGACGGGGGCTTCACGAAGGCGACGGCGGTGGGACGGCGACAATGGAGGCGGAGGCGACGGCGACGACGAAGGGGGCCTCGGCGGTGGAGGCGGAGGCGGAGGCCACGGTGGAAGCGGAGGCGACAGTGACGAGGGCGGCAGGGATTTAATGGGGATTGATGGTTATGTGTGTGGGCGGTGTTTTTTAATCAATTCGGTCCGGGGCGGCGGAGTAATTGCTGGCATTAGCCTACGTGGCCAACGCTATGTGTTACACATATTGCGTTAGACATATTGTTTTTTATATTCATATAGATGCACTACAAGAAATATGTCGACTTGCGACCATCACTATTGGTCGCTGAATGGTCGTTGTTTTTCATTTGCATCCTGTTTGTGATCAGAAACAGATGGTCAAAAGCTTACCGTCTTTAACGGAAATTAACGACCTTCTCAGTGATATGGTCGTAAAAGGCAACGACCAAAAGAAAAAGTCGTTGGTTCAACGAGCTTTTGTATTGATCACTAATTTTTACATTTTAATTTTGGGGACATGGCCTTTGTTTTCTTTTATTCCAAATTCTGGTTAATATTTTGGAGAAGGTCCCTTTCAAAAGGGTCGCATTAGTCATAATGCCATACATCAGTCCCACATGTCAGAAATTTGAAAATTGCTCAGATTATATTCATAAGTGGGTCCCTCTGGTCAAGTTTTCAACATACATAATCACTATCTCAAACAGGACAGAACAAATAAAATTCATCAAATAGCACTACGGCAGCCTTTTACAATCCGTTACAATATTACAATTTACAGTCTACTACAAAACCAAAAAACTCTTTCCTAAGTAGGGCTTCACTGCTTCGCACTTGGCTTCACGGCTTCACACTCGAAAAAATTAGGTCTGGAGCTCCTGTAAAAGTGTGAACATAAAGGCAAAAAATTAGGACTGGAGCTCCCGAAAAAGAGTGAACATAAAGGCTACCAACTTTAGAGTGTATTGAATTCCTTCGACGATCAGTTTAAATAAAAAAAATAAGTAAGAAAAGCACATATATGTTGTCCCTGGAAGGCAAACGCATAGAACAACAGGAAAATTATACAGGAACGGAGCATAGAAGTAGATTAATTATATGGAACCAAAAATCGAATCATTGTAGATCAGATTACACAGGAACAGAATGTAGAAGTAGATTATACGGAAGGAAAAACCAAATCATTACAGAGCACATAATCGGATCACATAATAATACATGAAGAGGAAGAAGCAACTATACGGGCCAAAACTGGACAAACCACAAACAACATCACAACGGCAAAAGTAGCCGTATTTGCATCATGTTGAACAACACAAGCAGTCATATATGCATAGCAAACAAAGAGCACTCGACATCCAACATCTGAAGATATTGCAATGATTTCTAAGAACACCTAGCATACTAGTTTCCGCAGAGCATAAGCAAACATTATACAATATCATTTGCATCACATCAACCAAATTCTTCAAGCATCACAGCATGCACATTAACAAAGATAGGTTCCGGGTCCTGTTTGATTCACCTAGTTGATGGGGGCGGCAGAGCGTGAGACGAGCTCGATGTTGTTCCTATCGAGGACGATCTCATCCTTGACCTTCTCGGACTGGAGCTCCACCAGATGCGGCAGCAACACCTCCAACAACCACAGCAACAGCAACAACACCAATAATGACCTTCATGACATTTCATATCATCAATGAAGAAGAAAAAAAGTAAGACACAAGCAACAAATATAGCTTCAGCATTACAGAATTATCATGTAACTGTTGAGCAGACGGGAATAAACAAAAACAATATCCTACCTATCTGTTATATTTGTATGTGGATTCACTTACAGTAAACAAGGTAATACCAACAAAGTGTTTTGTACAATAACAGGAACAACATGGTATTACACACAGAGCTCTATATATAGGTAAAAGTCCCAAATATTTACAGATCATATGATTCGTAGAGCATAGCATGGACAATATGTAACAATGAACATGTTCATCTTCAATTGGTATCTCATTCTAAATATTCATGCACATTTGGTATTGGGCATTTCAGGTACAAAACATAAACCAATCTAATTGAGATGCATATATCACATTTCATTGGTTACATTACTCTTCACATACTAGACGGCGAAAGCCTGAATATGCACTACTTAGCCATCCATACAGATCAGTTAACTTGTACTTTCATGATATAGTTCACTACTCAGCCATTCAACACATGCATCAATACTTCTTATAGACAGAAAGAAACTAATCCTAGTTGTAAGCACAGTACTTGTGCGAATAGACATGATTCAAGGAATAGAAGTGTCAATCAGTTCTGACTTCGTGATCATATTGAACACAAGTCATGTACATCATTATCATCACCAAAGATGTCTTGTACTAATAGTTAATAACACATAAAACTGAACTTCAACCAGAAGAATTGCATAAGACAAGCCTATGTATGAGCTGTGACATAAACATAGGATCTGGAACTAAAATTCTCGACTAATCCAATGCCGTAACATGCATTTTACCTCGCCCATGTCTGCGAGCAGGAGGTCTCCCTCCGTCTCCCGCTCCAGAGCAACATCTGCTAGAGGAAAACAGAAGTGAAGCCCTCAAGCAGAAACCTGATTGAAACTGTGGACGGTGAGATGTCACAGCCGATCCAGTGGACTGTGAGATGTCAAGCAGTAAGTTGTCTAGCAGACAAGTTACAAAAATATCCATTACGTGTGTAGCAGGACACCGGAGAAGAGACTGAGATTAAGGAGTGTCATTAACACCATACATTTGCATATATACTTTTCATGAGGAAGAAGTTAGATCTAATCATCGACGATTATTGAAACAGAAAGTGTGCAACACGAAAGTCGTGTGAAACTATAAGATAAAGCTACTGGTCGAAGGAAATTTCAAACGGTCGATCGTGCGTGATGAATTTGAAAAATTCATACAAAATAGCTCTAAACGTGAACATGAAATTGAATATTTATGGTCGATGAAACTTTGAACAAATCGCAAAAATGGAACCTTAACATCAATATGCATCTTTTTCATGTAGAGCTTATCTCGATTTGATGCACCGTTGTGTAGATTAGAAGGGACTAATAAATGAACAACGTTAGGAGTTAACCCAACATACCACGTGCAAGCTCATGTACACTTGTACATCAGAACAAACAAGGCTGCATCCATCGAGCCACCCACCTGCCCTCGCATCCATCGCTAGGGCCTGGCTGAGGAAAAACGACCAAATCAAGCGTTCCCAAGGATGCGGGACCAGAGGTGCTTTAAAGTTCGTGTTATGTAGGCCCAACAGCGAATGCGGGCAATCAAACGGTTCAAATTCTTGCCGCGCGGGTCTGGCTGGACTTAATGGAGGCAACCAAACGCGTCCTTAGTGTTTTAGAAGATTGGAGAGTCAGCTTTTGTGTACATGTGTAGTAAGATCGTGTTAGTTTAGATAGGAACCCAGTCATTATGTCCTAGCTAGCTTGTACTCCTTCCGTAAAGGAATATACGAGCTTTTAGATCACTACCTTAGTGATCTAAACGCTCTTATAATTTTTTACAGATGGAGTATACTATCTACAACAGCCGCCGGCGGCGAAAGCACAGGCTGTGGGACGATGTCGCGGTGCAGGTCCGGGCTGGGATGGACAAGGCGGATACGGCAGAGAGGGTCAGCGATACAACCGGTACGGACAATGGGGCGATGATGGCTATGACGTGTATGGCGAGGGACAACACCGTGGGTCATCTTCTGGTGGCGGCCGAGGATACAATTGGCACAATGGCGGCAGATTAGGACGTGGCTTCCAGGGACCGCGCGGAAATTGTGTTGAAGGAGTCGCCGGCCCCAATGACCGGTTTCAGGGTGGACATCGCCGCGGCGGGAGAGGGGGTGGGAGGCGCCCACCTCCACCTCAACCACCACCACCGCCGACTGTTAACATGACGCACACGCCCCATGTGGCGGTGGTGGATACCATAGCAGCAGCAGCATCGGCTATACCTGCTTTGCCCGACGTGGCTGTAGACACAGTCCGGGCTCTGGTAGCGGTCACTATTTCGGTGGCCACTAGCGCTGCTAAGTTAGGTGATGGTGGGGCTGACAAAGGTTCGGACAAAGCGGATGGTGAAAAGCTTTTGAAGTGGGCCATTAATAAGAAGAAGTTGCCTTGCTATAGATGTGGCGAGCCGGGACACTTTGTCGCAGAGTATACTAATTAGTTCTGCGACTACTGCCTCAGACCAAACTCGTAACTCAAATATTCTCCTCCAAGATCAGATCGTAGAAACTATATTTTCCAATAAGTGAGTAGCTCGTTCCATTGTTCCATTGTTTCAGAGAACGGAGTTTTAGTCGTCTTGCCCATGAGGCATGGTTCACAAGCACCAAGTGATTCATAATCAAATGGTTCCAAAAGTCCATCAGCATGGAGTTTCTTCATGCGCTTTACACCAATATGACCCAAACGGCAGTGCCACAAATAAGTTGCACTATCATTAGGAACTTTTCATCTTTTCGATTCAATATTATGAATACGTGTATCAGCGCTATTGAGATTCAACAAAAATAGACCACTCAGCGAGGGTGCATGACCATAAAAGATATTACTCACATAAATAGAACAACCATTATTCTCTGATTTAAATGAATAATCATCTCGCATCAAACAAGATCCAGATATAACGTTCATGCTCAACGCTGGCACCAAATAACAATTATCCAGGTCTAAAACTAATCCCGAAGGTAGATGTAGAGATAGCGTGCCGACGGCGATCACATCGACCTTGGAACCATTTCCCACGCGCATCGTCACCTCGTCCCTAGCCAATCTTCGTTTAATCCGTAGCCCCTGTTTCGAGTTGCAAATACGAGCAACAGAACCAATATGAAATACCCAGGCGCTACTACGAGCATCAGTAAGGTACACATCAATAACATGTATATCAAATATACCTTTCACTTTGCCATCCTTCTTATCCGCCAGATACTTGGGGCAGTACCGCTTCCACTGACCAGTCCTTTGCAGTAGAAGCACTCAGTTTCAGGCTTAGGTCCAGACTTGGGTTTGTTCTCTTGAGCAGCAACCTTTTTGCCATTCTTCTTGAAGTTCCCATTCTTCCCTTTTCCCTTTTTCTTGAAACTAGTGGTCTTGTTGACCATCAACACTTGATGCTCCTTCTTGATTTCTACCTCCGCAGCTTTTAGCATCGCAAAGAGCTCGGGAATGGTCGTGTTCATCCCTTGCATATTATAGTTCATCACAAAGCCTTCATAGCTTGGAGGCAGTGGATGAAGAACTCTGTCAATGACACTATCATCAGGAAGATTAACTCGCAGCTGAGTCAAGTGGTTATGGTACGCAGACATTCTGAGTATGTGTTCACTGACAGAACTATTCTCCTCCATTTTGCAGCTGTAGAACTTGTTGGAGATTTCATATCTCTCAGCTCGGGCATTTGCTTGAAATATTAACTTCAACTCTTGGAACGTCTCATATTCTCCATGACGTTCAAAACGTCTTTGAAGTTCCGATTCTAAGCCATAAAGCATGGCACACTGAACTATCAAGTAGTCATCAGCTTTGCTCTGCCAGACGTTCTTAACATCATCAGTAGCATCTGCAGCAGGCCTGTCACCCAACGGTGCTTCCAGGACGTAATTCTTCTATGCAGCAATGAGGATAATCCTCAAGTTACAGACCCAGTCCGTGTAGTTGCTGCCATCATCTTTCAACTTAGCTTTCTCTGGGAACACATTAAAATTCAAAGGAACAGTAGCACAAACCATTGATCTACAATAACATAGACATACAAAATAACTATCAGGACTAAGTGCATGATAAATTAATGTTCAATTAATCATATTACTTAAGAACTCCCACTTAGATAGACATCCCTCTAGTCATCTAAATGACCACGTTATCCAAATCAACTAAACCATGTCCGATCATCACGTGAGATGGAGTAGTTTTCAATGTTGAACATCACTATGTTGATCATATCTACAATATGAGTCACGTTCGACCTTTTGGTCTCAGTGTTCCGAGGCCATATCTGCATATGCTAGGCTCGTCAAGTTTAACCCGAGTATTCTGCGTGTGCAAAATTGTCTTGCACCCGTTGTATGTGAATGATGACCCACAAGTATAGGGGATCTATCGTAGTCCTTCCGATAAGTAAGAGTGTCGAACCCAATGAGGAGCAGAAGAAAATGACAAGCGGTTTTCAGTAAGGTATTCTCTGCAAGCACTGAAATTATAGGTAACAGATAGTTTTGTGATAAGATAATATGTAACGGGTAACAAGCAATGAAAGTAAATAAAGTGCAGCAAGGTGGCCCAATCCTTTTTGTAGCAAAGGACAAGCCTGGACAATTTCTTATAATGAGAAAAGTGCTCCCGAGGACACATGGGAATTATCGTCAAGCTAGTTTTCATCACGCTCATATGATTCGCGTTCGGTACTTTGATAATTTGATATCTGGGTGGACCGGTGCTTGGGTAGTGCCCGTTCTTGGACAAGCATCCCACTTATGATTAACCCCTATTGCAAGCATTCGCAACTACAAAAGAAGTATTAAGGTAAACCGAACCTTGGCATGAAACTAGTGGATCCAAATCAGCCCCTTACGAAGCAACGTATAAAATAGGGTTTAAGCTTCTTTCACTCTAGAAACCCATCATCTACTTATTACTTCCCAATGCCTTCCTCTAGGCCCAAATAATGGTGAAGTGTCATGTAGTCGACGTTCACATAACACCACTAGAGGAGAGACAACATACATCTCATCAAAATATCAAACGAATACCAAATTCACATGACTACTAATAGCAAGACTTCACCCATGTCCTCAGGAACAAACGTAACTACTCACGAAGCATATTCATGTTCATAATCAGAGGAGTATTAATATGCATTAAGGATCTGAACATATGATCTTCCACCAACTAAACCAATTAGCATCAACTACAAGGAGTAATCAACACTACTAGCAACCCACAGGTACCAATTTGTGGTTTTGATACAAGATTGGATACAAGAGATTAACTATGGTTTTGAGAGGAGATGGTGCTGGTGAAGATGTTGATGGAGATTGACCCCCTCCCGATGAGAGGATTGTTGGTGATGACGATGGTGATGATTTCCCCCTCCCGGAGGGAAGTTTCCCCGGCAGAACAGCTCCGCCGGAGCCCTACATTGGTTCCGCCAAGGTTCCGCCGTCGTCCCGTAAGCTTGCTTATGATTGTTTTTCCAGGGTAAAAGCCTTCATATAGCAGAAGATGGGCATCGGAGGGCCACCAGGGGGCCCAGGAGATAGGGGGCGCGCCCCCCCACCCTCCTGGCCAGGGTGTGGGCCCCCTCTGGTATTTTCATCGCTCAATAATTCTTATTAATTCCAAAAGTGACTTCCGTGGAGTTTCAAGATTTTTGGAGCTGTGGAGAATAGGTTTCCAATATTTGCTCCTTTTCCAGCCAAAATCCCAGCTGCCGGCATTCTCCTTCTTCATGATAAACCTTGTAAAATAAGAGAGAATAGCCATAAGTATTGTGATATAACGTGTAATAAGAGCCCATAATGCAATAAATATTGATATAAAAGCATGATGCAGAATGGACGTATCAACTCCCCCCTGCTTAGACCTCGCTTGTCCTCAAGCGGAAGCCGAAATCGAAAAATATGTCCACATGTTTAGAGATAGAGGTGTGGATAAAAATACAATACAGACATGAGGGCATCATGATCATTCTTATAACAGCAACATGTATAGATTTTATCATATGATTTCTTATGCTCAAGTAACAATCTATTCACAATGTCAAGTACGGATTATAAACTTCATTGGGAGCTAAAAATTAAAAACTTAGTCATTGAAGCAATTGCAATTTATAATAACATCAGAAAGAGTCAAGAATAGAGTTTTTCAGCAAGTTCCCATACTCAACTATCATATAGTCTTCTACAATTGCTAACACTCATGCAATACTTATGGTTATGGAGTTTCAATCGGACATTGAGAAAGATAGGGGCTTATTGTGTTGCCCCCCAACGTATTCACCTTTGGGTGATGTCAACAATAATAGTTCATGCTAACTTACATCTAATTGGATATATATATATATATATATATATATATATATATATATATATATATATATATATATATCAGGATCGTTCCAACACGAGGTGCTTGCCAAAGGATAAAATGAAAAAAGGGAAAGGTGAAAATCACCTTGACTCTTGCATAAAATAAAAGATATAAAGTAAAAAATAGGCCCTTCGCAGAGGGAAGCAGAGGTTGTCATGTGCTTTTAGGGTTGGATGCACAAAATATTAATGCAAAAGAATGTCACTTTATATTGCCACTTGTGATATGAACCTTTATTATGCAATCCGTCGCTTTTATTACTTCCATATCACACGATCGTATAAAGTTTATTTTCTCCGCACTAATAAGTCATAAATAATTAGAGAGCAACTAGTCATCAACCGGTGCTGCAGCACGGGCTAGTTAATTAGTGAGACATGGAACAATAGAAGTACCAATGTCATTTTGATATTTCTTTATATTTTCAATTATAGGGAATTATAATCTCTAATATTAGTACTGAAAACATGCAAAATTTTGTTTTCTTAGCATAAAAATAGTCATAAGAAATGTTACCAAAGACACATTGATTTATTGGGTGCCATGCTTAAGGTGTTGGAAACCTGGTGGAAACAGGTAAATACATCTTGGATCAATATACATCTGCTTGTGTCAGGAATTTAGTAAAAAATACCTTTAGAGATGTACTAAATCTCCGATTGTGAAGTCTTCGACTCTAATGGTATTAAAACGCCTTCCAACATTCTTCGACCAATATATTATTTAGAGTTAGATTATCTACCCGGCTTCTCCCCTTTATTGCTTGGAACACCATAGCTTGTTTTCATTACCAATACATTGGCAAACAGTTGCATCTCCATTTGAAACATGACAGTGTTGTTACCCATGTCTTGGTAAACATTGTGCTTCCTACGCCATGTGCCACGGACACTAAAAATTTAGATGCTATACTCTGGAAATATAACCGTAATGTTATTCGGTAATATAATTTTGTAATCTAAGTACTAAATATGTATGAGTTTCACTTAATTTTCCTGTTAGGTGTTTGAACTTGTGGCATGCAGGTACCATGCTTAGTATCACCATTCAAAATTAGCATATCAATAGATGCGATTTGCACTTTTTCCTTCAAAGTAATCTTTTGTTTGTCTAGAAAAACACACTAAAAACTAAAAGGTTAAATGTTGGTCATGAATATAAATTAGTTTTGTTAACTTGATACTAAAGGTTAAATGTTGGCCTATTTTTCCTCAATGTATATGTATCACGGCCTCCCGCAATAACATTTACTTTTGCTCCATGACAAAATATTGGCGATGCACTTAATATTTGATTTTATGTCCAAGTAGCTGCAATCTGAAGTAGACCTTATAGAAGGGTACCAATATGGACATCCTTCTCAAGTAAAACTTAACATAGAAATAGGAAAATAGCTTGTACTCGCAAACGAAGGGCATTTTTCAATCAATTTATTCAGCAATAGTTACATTATATCGATGGCACGAAAATGGTAGATAGTACATAATGGCCAAGCATAACATATTAACATTTGATTTAGTTGTAGTTGCAAAACTTGCACGACAAAATAGGTTACATCATATGCATAAATATTCATAAGAACTAATCTTTATCAAAAAGACATTCATGATTTATTAATCCAAGTAAGGTCTCCCTTGGAATAGGTGTACCCATATTAAATCTGCAGAGTCTTAGTGTCAATATTTTTTGCCACAGACTGGCAGCATATAATATTTGTGATGCAACATCGTCCACTGCACTATGCACGTAGGTTAATCTAAAAATAAGAAAGGTGTGAAATTACAAAGTTAAATCACCTTCATATATTCAAATTGCATAGAAGAATAACATTAGATAAAATGAATAAAAAATCACAAAAGAAGCATCGATTTTAAGAGATCCGTAAATCTGAGGCACATAAAATCAGATAATTTCGTTCCTTTGACCTGCAAACTATTCCCCACTTTTATCAAGTAGATATTGGGGGAAAATCGCGTCAAAGAGAGTAGAAGAGGGACCAAGTGGAAGTAGAGATTTGGGGATCAACCGTCAAAGACATACAAGTTATTGCCCAAGGACCCAGACTTTGTCGTCAATGTTGGTTGCGCCACAAACTAACCTGCATATGATCTCTGAGTACAGCTCTGAGTATACTTCTATGGCGCCGACAACATATGCAACCACTGTTTTTTTCACAATCAGGCATAAACTCTCTTTTTGTCCATGAGGCTTGAGGTCCATCTTTTTTGTACGTGCATGAATTTTCACTTTCTAGGGATAGAGATGTCGAATCTTTTTAATGAGAGGCCTGGCGACATTTTATTCACGTGCTTGAGATCTTCATATCTGTACACATATTTGTTTGGCACATTGTTTTTTTTCACAGAACATAGACGTGTGTGTTGGAGACTCTTTTTTTAGCTGGGGGACTCATTTTCCTATGTGTGGGGAACGGCGCACTCAATTTCTTTCTGTAGGACATTGATGTGGGCATTGGGGACTATTTTCTTGTACGTGATGTTTTTATTTATGCAGGCAACATCTTCTAATAGATCTACCCCTTTTTTCTTTTGAAAATCAGGCCTAGACCCTCTTTTTTAACTGTGAGGCTGGATGTCCCTCTTTTCTGAACCCGTATGGATTTTATTTATTTTTTAATTGGGATGTGGACTCTTTTAAGCTGAGGCTGGAGGTGGTTTTTTTACGTGTCTGATGCCTTCGTATTTGTACATGTCCTTGTTTGGCATTTTTTTTATTTTAATAGAATTGAGACGTGGGAGTTGGGGACTCTTTCCCTTTATAAGCTGGGGACATTTTTTGTACGTGGGGAAAGGAACACAATTTTTTTTACAGAACTGAGACGTGGTTATTTGGGACTCTAGCTGTGTATTATGTACATCCAATGGCTCAAAATTTTTGAATTACAGATCCAACGTTAATTAGTTAGTTTTTCTAGGATTAACGTGGAGGCTCGTATGGTGCATCCAATTAGTAAATATAAGATATAAGATTTTTATTGCTTGCAACATGACAACTTACTTAAAGGATCATACTCAATCCATAGGTAGGTATGGTGGACTCTCATGGCAAAACTAGGTTTAAGGATATTTGGAAGCACAAGTAGTATCTCTACTTGGTGCAAGGAATTTTTGGCTAGCATGAGGGGAAAAGGCAAGCTCAACATGTTGGAATGATCCATGACAATCTTATATTTACTAATTGGAGGCACCTTTCGAGCCTCTACGTTAATCCACATCATCAAGATTAATGCAGCCATTAGATTTAAATTTTAATGGCCAAGATTTATTATAAGAGTCGACCTTACAGAAACATTGTGTATGTTACGTACAGAAAAGAGAGACTTGCCCCTTATTAGAAAAAGTCATCACGTTGCAGAGAGTCCACCATGCAAAAAAAAAAAGAGTCCTAACGCTAGACAAAAGGAGCCATAATGATTTAGAAAAAAAAAACATCCAACACGTCCAAGTTTCAAAAAATCAGGTGCCTGCACCCTTTTGATAAAAAAAGAATATGTGCAAATAGAATTACATCTTCTCGCCTAAAAAAAGAAATTAATTCAGCGATTAGATTTAAAAATCAGGTGCCTTCTCCCTGTGGATGAAAATTAAAAAGAATATATACACATAAAATAACATCTGCTCATGTAAAAAAAGAGATTAATTCAGCAATTAGATTTAAAATTTAATGATCAAGATTTATTAGAAGACTATGCCATATAAAAAAATACAGTATATGTAAAGAATTATACGAATGCATACAAAAAAGAGGCACGCAGAAAGAAATCATGTAAAAAATTGTATTACTAATAAAAAACCACGCCAAGTTCCAAAAAGAAGACGTGCTTCTGACTTTTGAATAAAAGGAAAAAGGATATGTACAGAAAACATCTTCTCACGTTAAAAGAAAGAGCCCACATCCCACTTCTCACGTAACCAAAAATCACGTGCATGCCCCAAAAAAAATCACGTGGATGTTCACTTCAAGGAAATAAAAGGACACGTACAAATTTGGAGTCCACAAGCCTCACGTTAATAAGAAAGACTATGCCTGATTGAAAAAGAGATCTCAATCCCCACGTACAAAAGTAAGTCTTTGTAAGAATACGCGAACGTAAATAAATCTTTCCCTAATATCTCCTAGATTATCACAATCTAGGTCATTAATTTCATATGTGAAAAAACCTAATCTGTAACAAGAAGGAAAATATGTGTAAATTGTCGCACATCCAAAAATATTATATAAACTTAATGAGTTAGTATTCTGAAAAAAGAACATAGAGCATTAGGAAATATAATTAGACGAATAGCATTGCTTTTCTATATCTGCGTTGGAATATCATTGATTTTATCCTATGGGATGGAAAAGCTCGAGATAAAAAATAAATGTGTCTTACATAAATTTCTCCCAAATGGATGACATAGATCACCGTTAGCAAGGTCATTAATTTATATGTGAAATGACATAATTATAAGACAAGTAAAAGTCATGTGTAAATTTTCACACATTGAAAAATCATATTTGAATATGAACCAGTCAGAATATTAGTTGAAGGAACATCATTGCTTTTTGTGATAGGGTTCGGCGAGGCAAGCCGTCAGTTTTTCACATAGGGATATTTCATAATTGTACTATCTAATTTGATTATATGTAGATATTCTCAATTAATTTTAAAAATGTTTATGTTGGAAGTTGAGGCAGAAGAACTGCCCAATGCATTAGGAAGAACCATATTTAAATTATAAGAGTAGAATTATTATTGTGTTACAGACATATACGGTCTGTGACACATAGATAGTGGAAAAATCCATCACTGAAAGGAACACATATCTGTCACTAGAATTATCTTTAGAAAACACTCAGTACCACTTCTAATAAAAAAATTATCTAACTCTTTTGATATATACATCATTTTTTTAAAACTTGACTGTAGTTCATGCCTCTCAATTCAACCATTAATTAGTGGAGATTGATGTAGTGTACCTTCTCGAAACATTTACAAAGATGTGATATAGGAAAAATAAGTCAAAAATATGTATTTAATTTTGTATTTTACGAAGATATGTACCTTGCCTTATGGATCAAAAGATAACATATAATACATGAAGAGATATATCTTTTGATAACTATAGCAGAGGTTCATTTAGACCAATGATAGAAGTTTGCATAACACGGAAATTGGAGACACTGCATCCAAAATAAAGCTTATATTACATGTGTTATTTCTGATTGTTTGGATAATTTAGCATTTTTTCAACTGTATGATATCTGGAATTTAACCGAAAATTCGAATCTGATCCCGAGCTCATCTGCACCTGCGCTCACGAAAAAAATCAAAATGAATACTAGAAAAATTCAAAAAAATCCAAAAAAAATTAGGTGATAGACAATTTGATGCGTGAGGTACGCTCCGATTTTCAAAACATTTGGACTTCTGTGCAGCTCTCAGCAAAAAAGACAAATCGGAGGTCTGTAAAAATGTGTACTGTTCATATACTGTTCTGGTCTGATTTGTCCTTTTTGCTGAGAGCTGCACAGAAGTCCAAATGTTTTGAAAATTGGAGCGTACCTCACGCATCAAATTTTCTACCACCCTAATTTTTTTTGGAATTTTTCTGAATTTTATACGAATTTTTTTTGACCGGGTGCAGATGCATCCGGGCACCGAAACGCAGCTCTCGGAATTTAACCTCCTACATTTTACATGATAATAGACTTTTGTTAATAATTATTTATCTCGGTAGTACCTAGGCCGTGCTGGTGCACGGGTTGACGACTAGTATACTTTAACTGAGATGTGACAAAACAGAACCCATTACGTTGTCTTCCTTGTCCAACATCAACTCTTTAACATGTCATACTTAATGAGTGCTCACAATCATAAAAGATGTCCAAGATAGTATATTTATATGTGAAAACCTCTCCTTCCTTATTACTTCCTATTAATTGCAATGATGACCAAAACTACGTTTGTCAACTCTCAACGACTTTATGCCTCATACTCTTTATATGTAAAGTCATTACTATCCATAAGAACAATATGAACTCTTTTATTTCTTTCTATTCTTTCTATTTTCTCACGATCATAGCAACATAGAAAAGCCCTTGACTCAACACTAATCTTTATTATATAGCTCACGGACTCGATTATATAGAAGGGATCACAAAGAAAAACTCAAAACTAATTCAAACCAGAACTTCAATCTACTAGATCAAGATATTACTAAAAGGATCGAACTAAGGAAAACGGTAAAGATAGGAGTGTGATGGTGATACGATACCGGGGCACCTCCCCCGAGCTTGGCAGTTGCCAAGGGGAGTGCCCATACCCATGTGATTATGTCCTAGGAGGTGATGAAGGTGTTGTTGACGATGTAGACTTCTTCCTCAATTTACGCTTGAGGATAGTATTTTGCTCCTTTAGATCATCGATCTCTTGCTCAAGGCTTAATATTCTTTTGCATAGTTCCTGTTTGTTTTCCTGCAAGAGACGAAAAGGGATGAACTCGATCTTTGGCTTCTTTGCTCTATCAGGGAGGCTTGTCTTTTTAAACTCCACATGCATGTCCCCAGGTTGAGGTAACGGGACTTCATCCTCATCTGAGCTCGTCTCCTCCTTTCCCTTAGCCTCGTAGTCTTCCTCTTCTTCAGTGGTCCAGCCAGAATGCTCCAAGTCCCCGTCGACCTTAGGGTCTGCAAGGTAACCAGCCACATAGCTTTATCCCTCTGAATCTTGGGACGACATATTTGCTCTAACCTGCAGCAGAAACAGCTCGAAAAAACAAAAGATTTTTGCGAGATACGGTGGTCAAAACCTTATATAATGAATTTTTACCGACCAAGAGAAGTAACGTGCAAGAAACGGAGTCCGGGAGGCACACGAGATGCCCACGCGACAGGGGGGCACGCCCAGTAGGGGGGTGCCCTCCACCCTCATGGAGGCCTCGTGTCCTTCCCGGATTACTTCTTTCTGCCTAAAGTTATTAATTATTCCAAAACAGAGAAAAAATTCCATTAGAATTGTTTTGGAGTCGATTTACTTACCGTACCAACCACATACCTATTCCTTTTTAGAGTCTGAAACGTTCTAGAAAGTGTCCCTTATGTATTCCTTTGGGGTTACGGTCTCAATAATATTGGTTTGAACATTGATAGGTTTACCTGAGATATAATGTTTGATTCTTTGACCGCTCACCACCCTCGGACTTGTGCCTTCGAAGTTGTTGATTTTTATGGCACCATAACGATAGACCTCCTCGATAACGTAAGGACCTTCCCATTTAGAGAGAAGTTTTCCTGCAAAAAATCTTAAACGAGAGTTGAATAGCAACACATAATCACCTACGTTAAACTCACGCTTTTGTATCCTTTTGTCATGCCATCTTTTAACTTTTTCTTTGAACAGCTTGGCATTCTCATATGCCTGGGTTCTCCATTCATCAAGTGAGCTAATATCAAATAACCTCTTCTCATCGGCAAGTTTGAAGTCATGGTTGAGCTCTTTAATAGCCCAATATGCTTTATGTTCAAGTTCGAGAGGTAAGTGACATGCTTTTCCATAAACCATCTTATACGGAGACGTACCCATAGGATTTTTATATGCAGTTCTATAGGCCCATAATGCATCATCAAGTTTCTTGGACCAATTCTTCCTAGATCTATTAACAGTCTTTTGCAAAATTAATTTGAGCTCTCTATTGCTCAACTCTACTTGACCACTAGATTGTGGGTGATAAGGAGATGCAATTCTATGATTAACATCATACTTAGCAAGCATTTTACGAAAAGCACCATGAATAAAATGTGAACCAGCATCAGTCATAAGATATCTAGGGACTCCAAGCCTCGGAAAAATAACTTCTTTAAGCATCTTGATAGAGGTGTTATGATCAGCACTACTAGTTGGAATAGCTTCTACCCACTTAGTAACGAAATCAACAACAACTAAAATATGTGTGTAACCATTAGAGGCAGGAAAAGGTCCCATATAATCAAAGGCCCAAACATCAAATGGTTCAATAACAAGAGAATAATTCATAGGCACTTCTTGACGTCTACCAATATTACCAATTCTCTGACATTCATCACATGACAAGACAAACTTACGGGCATCTTTGAAGAGAGTAGGCCAATAAAAACCGAATTGCAATACCTTATGTGCAGTTCTATCTCCAGCGTGGTGTCCTCCATATGGTTCGGAGTGACACTTGTGTGGGATCTGTTCCTGTTCATGCTTAGGTACATAACGTCTAATAACACCATCTACTCCTTCTTTATAAAGATGTGGGTCATCCCAGAAGTAATGTCTTAAATATAAAAGAACTTTTTCTTTTGCTGGTTTGTGAAACTAGGTGGTATAAATTTAGCAACAATGTAATTAGCATAATCAGCATACCATGGAGCAGTACGAGAAGCATTAACGACCGCTAATTATTCATTAGGAAAGCTATCATCAATAGATAGTGGGTCATCAAGAACATTCTCTAACCTAGACAAGTTGTCTGCAACAGGGTTCTTAGCTCCCTTTCTATCAATAATATGCAAATCAAATTCTTGGAGCAAGAGAACCCATCTAATAAGTCTAGGCTTGGCATCTTTCTTTTCCATAAGATATTTAATAGCAGCATGATCAGTGTGAATAGTAACTTTAGAATAAACAATCTAAGGTCTGAACTTATCACACTACAAAAAAAGACACATCCGTGACATTTTGGGCCGAACAAAATTTTTTTCTGTCATACTTATGACACTTCTATGATGATAATTGTGACAAAACCTAGTATCATCATAGATGTGGTGGGCTCCTACTCATATGACAAAAAATCATGACAGAAGCGGGCCGGAGACGCACCTGCATGACATTCTTTGGGCCATCCATGACGGAAAAAACCATGGTAGAAGCGAGGGCGAGGAAAATTTCAGGGAGTTCCCGGTTACGGTGGGTGGTCGGGGGCCGAGTGATGCGCGTTTCTCTCATACACGTACGCGCGTGTGTGCAAGGCGTTGGGCTCTAACTGAACCCGAGCGAGGCGTCGCCTAACTGAACCCGAGCGATCGCACTGCAGGCTATGAGTTACTGAACCCGAGCGATCGAGCGATTCCTTCGCTACTGGTGTTAACTGAAGTCGACCGATGCTTCCTCTGGATGAAAAGTGAGCGTTGCGGTGGGGTTTGGATGAACAGTGAGCGGTGGAGGTGGATGAACAGGACCCCGTGGCGTTGCCTCTGGATGAACAGGACCCCGATCGATCGAGCTTGTTGGGTCTGGATGAACAGGACCCCGTGGAGGGCTGGATGAACAGGACGACCCCGTTGAGGGCTGGATGAACAGTAGACGATGGAGGGGTGCCCATGGAGGGGTGGTTGAACAGTAGCCGGTGGAGTAGCGCGCGGTGGAGGCTGGATGAACAGGAGCCGGTGGAGGCTGGAGGAGGTCAACGGTATCCCGTGGAGGCTGGAGGAGGTCGGCGGTGGAGATGAATGGTATCCCGTGGAGTCCCGTTTTGCGATACGCACACCCCTCCCGATGAACAGGACCCCCGTTTCGACCGTAGTGCTCCAACACAAGTCCGTTTCGTCCGTTTTGCGGTACGCCACACCCCTCCCGATCAACAGGACCCCCATTTCGACCGTAGGAGGTCTGTTTCCTCCGTTTTGCGGTACACCAGACCCCTCCCGATGAACAGGATCCCGTTTTGAACGTGGCCGGTCGAACACAAGGCTGTTTCCTCCGTTCTGCGGTACGCCATGCGTCGTTTCGATCGCCTGTTCCATCCAAGCCCTCCCGACGAACATGACTATGCATTCCGTTCCGACCCAGCCGGTTGGCTCCCCATGAACACGACTACGACGTTGTTTCTCCGTTCCGACCCAGCCATGTACACGAGCCCTGGCTGTACGTATGCGCGAGTAGGCGTTCGAGACCCCGCCCGTATGTACACATTCGTGGCCGTATTTTCTTTATTGCACAATGGCCGCTGTACGTACGTGTACATGCTACGTGTGAGCCTCCACTACGACATGTGCGCACCTCTACATGTACCAGTATGGACGTACACGTTCGCGACCAGAATGACAACGCTACGTACGCTTCGACCAGGTGGGTCCCGACTGTCAGGCACTTCCTTGCGTGCGAATATGTAGATGGTGGGTCCTAGCAGTCAGGGGGGCGAATCGTTTTTTATTTTATTTTTCCGGACGCACTTCCTTGCGTGCGAAGATGTAGGTGGTGGGTCCCAGCAGTCAGGGGGGCGAATCGTTTTTTTCGGAAGCACTTCCTTGCGTGAGAAGATGTAGCTGGTGGGTCCCAGCAGTCACGGGGTGAATCATTTTTTTGCGAAATACGGTGGTCCGTCCGGTGGGTCCCCGCTGTCAGGTGGAGGAATAATTGTTTTGCGCGTAATAAGGAGGCACTTCCTTGCGGCTGCCGTGGACCCAACTGTCAGCCTCTCCACGTACAGTCCACATCTGATGGAAGCCGTTCCTTGACCACGTTGACCACGCCGCATCGAGAGCATCACGACGGTGGACAACGGCGATGCCTAGGAAGGGGACAACGCAGAGCCGAGGAAGACGCGGTAGTGGATGCCCACGCGGAGAGGAGTACGACGGTCCACTGCTTCAGCTGCGGTGTGAGGCTGCCGTCGCCATAGAATAACAGGGGGTGTGGGTGAGTAGAGGGATGGCCTTGCCAGTGGTGGGAGTAGTAGGAGGCGGTGAGGCCTTCAAGGCATCACAGCCGGCCACGGGAGGCAGGAGCATGCGGCACAACCGGCGCTACTTTGGGCGGCTGGAGCAAGAATACCAGAGGTTTAAGAAGCACTACGGCCGTTGGATGGACATCTATAGGACCTTGAGAAGAGCTGTCTAGAGGGGGGTGATTAGACACTAAGTACCAAATTTGCAGTTTTTAAGATCTTTAAAGTTTAAGTGGAGTTTAGGCACAAGTTCACCATTCACAACACATATCAAGCAAGCATGCAAAGAGTATATGAGCAGCGGAAAGTAAAGCATGCAACTTGCAAGAATGTAAAGGGAAGGGTTTTGGAGGATTCAAAGGCAGTTGGAGACACGGATGTTTTTGGCGTGGTTCCGATAGGTGGTGCTATCGTACATCCACGTTGATGGAGACTTCAACCCACGAAGGGTAACGGTTGCGCGAGTCCACAGAGGGCCCCACCCAAGAAGGGTCCACGAAGAAGCAACCTTGTCTATCCCACCATGGCCGTCGCCCACGAAGGACTTGCCTCACTAGCGGTAGATGTTCACGAAGTAGGCGATCTCCTTGCCCTTACAAACTCCTTGGTTCAACTCCACAATCTTGTTGGAGGCTCCCAAGTGACACCTAGCCAATCTAGGAGACACCACTCTCCAAGAAGTAACAAATGGTGCGTTGATGATGAACTCCTTGCTCTTGTGCTTCAAATGATAGTCTCCCCAACACTCAACTCTCTCTCATAGAATTTGGATCTGGTGGAAAGATGATTTGAGTGGAAAGCAACTTGGGGAAGGCTAGAGATCAAGATTCATATGGTAGGAATGGAATGTCTTGGCCTCAACACATGAGTAGGTGGTTCTCTCTTAGAAATGGTAAGTTATAAGTGTAGGTTTAGTCTGATGGCTCTCTCCAGGAATGAAGAGGAGGTGGAGGGGTATATATAGCCTCCACACCAAATCTAACCGCTACACACAATCTACCAAACTCGGTGGGACCGAATCAACAAACTCGGTCGGACCGATTTAGTAAACCTAGTGACCGTTAGGATTTTCAGTGGGACTGACATGCAACTCGGTGAGACCGATTCGGTTAGGGTTAGGGCATAACGTAATCTCGGTAAGACCGATTACACAAACTCGGTGAGACCGATTTGGTAATAAGCTTTCCAGAGAGTTGGTCAGGCAAACCCGGTTGGACCGATTACACAAACTCGGTAGGACCGATTTTCGTAACGAGTCAACCAGGAAGTTTGCATTGTAATCTCGGTAGTACCGATTGCTCAAACTCGGTGAGACCGATTTTGGTAATGGACATACACAGAGAGATTACAATCCCATCACGGTGAGACCGAGATCCCTATCGGTGAGACCGATTTGCCTAGGGTTTGTGGCAGTGGCTATGACATCCAAACTCGGTCGCGCCGGATAGAAAGAATCAGTGGGGCCGAGTTTGACTTTGGGTTTTAGGACACATGTGTGGAAGTGGGAAAGTATTTGAGGGTTTCGGAGCATATCACTAAGCACTGTGGAGCAAGAAACTCATAGGCGGAAGGTAGCGCGACGGTCATCGGAATTCAATAAATAAGCAGGCATGGCTTAGCGCGCCAGCTTGTCATGGAAAACTAGAGAAACTGAAATTATGACTGTGCCGTCCCATCCCGTCTGGGTCGCACGCCGGCATGGCAGTCAAATGAGTGCACTCGAATCATCTCCCTCCTTGTCAATAATGATTCCACGGATTTAAAAATCCCGCAACAATTAAAGCGCATCTTTTTCGCATCAATTAGTTGCCTTAATTATAGCCGGCTGCAGGCAGGCACTCAGAATCGCTCGCAGCCAGTACACGGAGCAGCATGCAATGAGTCGCAGCCGAGGGCACGCATTAAGCCACTTAAATCGCTGGAATTAATTAGGCTTAAACTTCTACATGCCGTTATTATTGCCATGCCTTGGTCTTGCTGCTTTGCTCACGGGACTAATAAACCCGGACGGAGGGAGTACCTTGGTTGGTGAGAGGTTTGAATTAAGCCCTGCAAACTGGAAAGGAGTTACTAGTACGTGCGTGATCCGCTATTTATTCATGTAGGATCGAGTAGGTCGTTTCTTTAATTGAGCCCTGCAAACCGGAAAGGAGGTAGTACGTGCGTGGTCCGCTATTTATCCGTGTAGGATCGAGTAGGTAGGATAGTGTAGCTTGTCAGTTTCTTCAAAGGTAGGCATTTTTATTCAAAAAACTACCACTTCGGATCTTGCATCGCAAATAAAACTGCCAGGAGCGCATTAGTAGGCTAGCTAGTGATCGATCAGTAACTTGTAAACACTGAGCGAACAGAAATAAGTAACTGTTAATGCATCTCAATGATTCAGAGATCATATACAAATATGTAGCTCCAAAAGTAAAGATCAGCCACTTCGGATCTTGCATCGCAACTAAAACTAACTAGTACGATTCCCATACATAAGATCAACATGTTAATGCATCTCAATGATTCACGGATCATATACAAATATGTAGCTCCAAAAGCAAAGATCTAGAAAAAACATCTGTTCTTCCTACTAACATGGATGCTTCTCTTGGCCAACATTCAGTACAGACTGAAAGACAAATTTGTTTGTGAAGTCTACAATTCCTCTTGCAAATGTAAGTGGTTTCACCAACAGCTGGAACCGTGAGAATGAACCACACATGATGGAGGAACATCCACTGCAATATGATTTGGTCTTCTCTCGATCACACCGCAAGACTATTTTCAGAATACAAACTTTAACTTAGGCAAAACGATGCCCATTGTATAATCGGACCAAAGAATGAAGCACCTAGTGTTGTCCAATAAATAGTACAGTAATACTTTTCTGCAGTCCATGAAGTGACTATCCAATCTTTCTGTGTCTATTTTCAAATGGCACTGCATGCAGTGACTACTATTCTCTTGTGCAGTTCAACCAAAATTGCGGACACTTTGTTTGTTTGCCAAATAGCAATGGGCATACATCTCTGTCTGCAAAAATATCAAGCAGCTAGTAAACATATACCACACCTTGTATTTCTAGTTTAAACATGTCTCTTCCGCTTAGCATCTGTCATGTACTGCACTGGACAATCTGATACAGCTATGTTTTGCCCTGGACAATTTCATATTGAATTGATTTGCTGGTTCAGAGCAGAAATATAGCGCCTATTCTTCATCAGACCAAGGATATCCATGTTCGCGGTGATGGAAGAGGTGAAAACCATACAGCCGAAATTGAGCATCCAATCATTGAATCCTGTCATGCAACTCCAATGTAGGTCCACCCTGCCAATAAATTCAAATGCAAACCACTAGTATTACTATCTAATGACAGTACAAAAAGAGTAGCAAGATAGTAGCAAACCATGTACCTTTGTAATGAACAACTCATAGTGCCACCAATTGGATATAAATGTTGGGAAAAGACATGCTCCTAATGTTGAACCAGTTGGACTTTTTGTGCAGTTCCACAAAAATCGAGCATCCTTGTTTGCATAGATATTGAAAGTGTGATTACTGTAAAAACGACACTAGTTGAAGCATAGACTCACAAATATAAGCATTCCAATTTCTTAATGGAAAAGGTAGCAAGATTGTTTCTAACCACCTGTTTGAAGGAATAAATAAGGCAATATCAGCTGATGTCAGAAAGGCATATATAGTTCTTTTTGAAAGAATGATAGACTCCTGACCTTTCCTCTTCTTTTAAGCATATTTTGTGCAGTTCAACTAAAATAAAATGCCATCACCGCCTTGAAAATTCAGTGACACTGTACAAAAGGAAATGACTTAACATTACATCATGATGTCAGGTATGTAGTCGACAGGCATTAGAGACAAACATACAGACCTCCTCCGATAACATAATGAACATTAATTTTAACAAAGGTGTGACTTGCTTTACCTGGATAATTTGAGTAAACTCTACACCCTCTGTTCCTTAATATATGAAGTTTTCGCGGTTCAATTTAAAGTACCCAAACGTCTAGTTTTTAGAAAAACAGGTAGTAGTTTTCTTGAGCACATACCTAGGAAAGCTTGCCACACTTTATTTATGTCCATACGCTAATGCAACACCATTCGAATACTACAAACATACACTAATCCAGTGGCTAGTGCAACAGTAGAGTAGTTAGTTTATTACAAGGTACAATACAATGGTTTTACTGAACAGATTTCAATAAACTCTAGCACTGGAAGATTTCTATAAGAATTAACAATACAAAATGTAAAGGTAACAAGTTTCAGCATTAGTATACTAGCTGTGCATGAGCATTAAACCAAATACAAAAGTCTGAAGGTAACTAGCATTATTAACTAATGACAGTATAAAAAATGGCAAACCATGTACCTCCAAGGTATATATCATTTCGAACTCGGGGGACCTTAAAAATTGCTATCCCAATCTTGATAATCGATCCAACATAAAAACTTGATCGAACGAATCCAGAGAACAGCCGGAGGAGGAGGTGCATACTCTTGACCTTTCCTTTTGTGCAGCTTAACCAAAATAAAATGACATGACCACCTTGGCATTTTGGTGACATTGTACAAAAAAATTGATTATCTCATGCAAGTTAGGTATGTAATCTATAAGGATTAACAATGCAAAAATCTGAAGGTAGTAACAAGTTTCATCGTTGGTATACTGGCTGTGCAATAGCATTAGAATGCCTTAGCTGAAAAATCTTTAATACATCCACAATCAACAGCTAACTCTAAAATAATTCAGTGACGTTAAATGGCATTTCTTAAATTTATCGGTGGCATTAGACTGAGAGCGGCATTAGTTAAATGTGGCATCACTTTAGCAGTAACATTGCTTGACTTGACTGATGGCGTTATACTAACAGCAAAAAAAGTGGCAATAAGAGCATGGGAGGTCCATTCGGACAGTGGGCGCACCAGTACGATGTACCTCCACAGACGCAGAGTGGTGAGGAAGGTATGGTTGCCCAGAGCAACAAATATCCAGGCAACATATGCGGATTATGTCCCATTTTTGTTCTCTTTAGCGACCTTTTTCCTATGTGATGACAACAAACCGATCGACCTGGTCATTCTCTATTGCGTTGTCATGCCTTTCTACCCTTCTTCAACCAAGAGATATGAGACTCGTTCCTTAGCTACTGATTTCCCCCTTTTCAACGTAGATGCGGGTTTGATGCCTACTCTCTTGAACAGTACAGTCTCCCTTCCTTTCCTTATTCAACACAGACATGGATTAGTCTGCATGAAGTAGGGTTTCCTTTAATAGTGCAAATTATGGTTTTCGTCTGCGTGGCCAGTAGAACAGAGGATAGCAAATTGGGAAGATGGTGGACTAGAAAAAGATCCACATGCAACGACGTGGCAGATGGAGCAATAGAACAAGGGTATGGTTCAAAAAGAGGTAGCATACCTGAGGGTAGGCGGGAAGTGGCTTCGCTCGTGGTCGTCGTCCTCTGCACACACTACGACAGCGAGCTTGGGGACGGAGGCCATCCCGCGTGGGCTCTAGGTCTGAGAGGACGGCCTTGTCGTCAGTGCATGACCTCGCTTGCCGACGATGAGTGCGTCAACGTTGCACGTCCTTTTCTTCCCCGGCGGATCTGTGACCACCGGTGAGGAGGGAGAGAGAGGTCGTATTTTTTAGATCTGGAGAGAGGGTGATAGTGTGAGAAGCAAGTGGGCAGCCCTTAGCAAGAAAGCGCTAAAGATGCAGCCTATATATGTTTTTATACTACTAGTACTCGAGGTGGAGTAGTGGTAGAGTAGTTTATATTTTATTTGCGTACAGTACCAGTTAGTCCTTCAAAACTGAACGGCACACCATTAAAAAAAATAAAGGTCAATAACTAATGCGGCTTCTCGGGCCAACGCAGCCAGATCGCATTTTGCACGAGGAATTACACACCATGTTTCGTTGACATGTGGTCCCGTTCCAACATATCAGTGAGACGACGATGTGTCCTTTTCTAATAGTATTTCCGAATGGACGTGTAGGCTGGGGCGCCTCTTCGTGAACCATGGCAAACTGGCAACCATCCACCAACTCTTCGCCTTTCCCTCTCAATTTTCCTTCAGCCCTTCACCCTTCCTTCTTCCATTGTTCGATCGTCTTCTCCATGGAGGGAACAGGCCGGAAACAACCCTGTTATTCTTGCCCCGATCTGAAAGATGACATGGTGGAGGAACTCATTGATCGGTGCGACATCATCACCTCGGCTAGCATGGCAGGTTTGTTCAAGCCCATTCTCGACTCAACTAATAACATTATTACAAGGAACCCAAGAGTCAAGGAGCGGTTTGATCTCCCCTATCTTCTTTGTCGTGACCCTGATGACTGGCGCGGGGACGACGGAGGCCTCGCCTTGTGCAAGTTGATGCCGCTTGATAATGATATGTATGATGTTAAGATGCCATCGCTTGAGGGTAAGGCTTGGGCAGGCGCAAATGGAGATTGGGTTGTTTACATTGGGTCCAACTGCGAGTGGGAACTTGTGAATGTGTACACTCGTGACCGGGTTCCACTTCCAAAAATCTCAGCAGACTGCCCAGAGGTTGAGCACACCGGTATTGTACGCATGTTCAAATACGATCATGGTGACTGTCTTCTAAGGAATATAGCAATTTGTCGAGTTCCCAACCGCTCTTGGAATTACAAGAATTATGAAGTTGTTGCTATCTTCGACAAGCTTGTTGCCATCCTTCGTGGTTCGACTGGATGGATATTGCTCAAAAATCAGTTTCTATACATGGATGAGTACTGTGATGCAATTCAATATGAGGGTGTTGTGTTTGCTTGCACCACTCATGGCACTGTTTTTGCATGGAATCCTTATGCTTTCGGTACGTTTGTCTTCCACTGTAATTATAGTTGCTTCATCCACATGCATGTGGGTTAGCAAGTTTCCCTTTATGAATTAACCCTCTTCTTGTGTTTCCAAGGTCATGTGAACATTCCACCACCTATACTTGAAAACTTTTATAACCAAGGGGGAGATGACGATGGTGATGATCACGAGGATGAGGACGAGCAGCGCCCATATACTCTGTGGCTCCTGGCAACTAATTCCGATGGATCACCTTTTCTTGTGTGTATACAGCCCACTGATGATGTTACTACTAAGGAAGCAGGTGTAGTCTCCCATGGTCGCACTCTCCAGAGCTATTCCAACACCCGTTGCATGGTATTCGGGATGGATACTAGTGTGCTAGCGCCAACACCTTCTCCCTGGTACAGAAATGATAGTCTTGGAGAAAACTCGCTCTTGGACATAACTATCCAATGATGGTGAAAGTCGATCCAGCTATTGTTGACACAACGTTACTACCATTTATGAGAAGTAACTGTGTCTATACCTTGGACATTTGGGTGGTTCCCTACCCTGCTACTGATATAGTAGGCCGCTTTAGCCTGGATGATCAGTCCTGCGTTGGTCTCGAGATCGACAATGGATGGCCCGTCCCAGAGAATCACTTGTGATTCAAAGCAAGTGTTTCCAATGCCGAGGAATGGTTGAGTTGAACTTCATTTCATTGCTTGTTATTTGTTGTGTGATGAAAACTTTAGTATTTATAATGTATCCTCGTTGTCGATGTGGGTGGATGACCTTTTGTATGTAATAAAATGATATGCCTGTGATAAACTTACAAATTTATGAATGGCTTTCGAGTCGCTTCTCTGAGTGAGTGGTGCAACGAGGCAAAAAATAATTTTCCAAATACATAATTGTATGTGCATTGCAACAAGTTATCGGATGAGGCCAATCAACAATAGTAGTACACTATTTGTACAAGCTTCACATGCTTCGTGCGTCGGGCGGATGTTTTTACTGTAGCCATATGTTAATGTGTTTGCTGTACGTAACCAGCACCTCGAATCCTCGATACTAGTACTATATAGTAATTAGTAGGAGTAGTAGGGTGGCATGGGCCAGAACAAGCATTCACGTCCAGGAGTACGGCACACGCCACCACCACAACATCCATCTGACACCATATTTCTTGGAGTCCGTTCTAGAGCAATCTCTTCAACCTCGTCGTTTCTCTAACTTTAGCCATCGCGCGGCGGGCGAGGTGGGGGTTTGCCGATAGTCGGTTTCCTCAACTGCGGTCCCACTTGTAAGGCCAACTCCAATGCACGACCCCAAATGGACCTCCATTTTTTACGAACTCCAATGATAATTTTGACTAGAAAAGCAATACCAAAGAAAACAACTAGAAAAGCAATACTCGTCATTGAAATGGATGTATCTAGATGTATTTTAGTTCTAGACACATCCATTTTGATAGACACATCCGGACGGAGGGAGTACATTTTACTAGAAGATATCCAACTTCCATAACTGCTCCTGTAAGTTGGATTAGTGCCTTCTCGATGCATTCATTGTTGATCTGCGGAGGCTCGATCTTGCGTGCTTCTTTCTTCTTCGAGTATAAAGAAGTAGATGTTGCTTCCTCACATCTAGTCTCATGTCTAGCCTCTATTCTAGTAGGAGTATCAACAAGTGCACTAGTCTCATCTCTAGCCTCTATGCTAGCTAAAAGTGCTAGAACATCTACTAAATTGCGCTCTTTTAATATATCGACGTACTCTTCTTCCAAATACCAAAACTTGCATCCATTCTACTCCCTCTGTTCCACAATACATGCCTTCTATTTGTCAAAATATAGATGTATCTAGACATGTTTTAGTATATAGGTACATCCATTTGTTGGACAAATGGAAGTCAAGTATTTTGGAACGGAGGGAGTACACAATAAAAATTTGAAGTTAGCACAACTAGTCTAATCCGAGAGCACAACCGAAGATTTGGTCGGGTTCTTCCTCCTTTTGCCGACACGTGGGACATCCATCATCTAGGTCGTGTCATGCATGAAAATAGAGTGGTAGTTGAAGCCACGTGATGTGCATGTTTGGTTAAACTGTAACTAGAATCTTACTACTCTTGAGTAACTCCAAAAGCGGCCACCGAAGATCTTTATTGGATTTGTTTTTCATCACCAGCACATCGAGGTGAAAGATGTACAGGTTCAGTGGGTCCTCTTGCATTTTCACTGACATGTGGGACCGCATGTAAGCAAACAGACGATGGGCTCTGCGTGTCCGCTGGCTGGCTGAGCAGAGAGATAGAGGAGGGCTGAGCACGGACTCCAGGAAATTTGTTCTACATACCTCAATATAGGCTCGATATACTGGGGTGGCATGGGCCATAACTAGCATTCACGTCTAGCAGTACGGCACACGCCACCCACACGAGTCCCATCCGACACCAATTTTCTTGGAGTCCGTGCTACAGCCATCTCTTTCCACTCCTGTTTTCTCAGCCATGGCGCGGTGGGTGGGGTGGGGGTTTGCCGATAGTCGGTTTGTTCAACTGTGGTCCTACTTGTAAGTGAAAATACAACACCGTACGCATTCCTTCTTGAGCGGCGTGCCGGACCAACCATGTGGGGTGCGACGCGAACACGGCAGGCTTTTCCTTTTGAACTCATAACTGGTAAAATTTGGTTCTGCTCCATGGCACGACCGATAGATAGAAAATAACGATTTTGCCTAGAGTAATGAGAAGTTTGGTTCTGGCGCCGTTCATGCATGGAGTACGTACGAAAATTATGAAGTTGATGCGAAAGGTAGGATAATTACTAATAGTACCATATACTACTAAATGGATTTGACGGAAAGATAAAATACATACGGATCCATCAACGACATCCTCACGCCCTAGTGCGCCGGGTCACCAACCGACGTGTGAGGAGCAGCGGCGTTGGCGGCGAGCTCAACGTGCTTCTGAACAATGCCGTCCAAGGTTGCCCTGCGGTCCAAGAAGGCCAGCGTTCTATCATACTCCTCTTGCATGTAGTAGTCCTTGTGGATGATTTGCGCGTAGACGTGGGTGATTATGTCGATGGTGTCTTGCTGCGCCAGGCGCTGCGCGGTGAGCGCTCGCGACCTCGACGTGGACATTCTCCGGCGCGACGGCGGGCAGTCGCAGGGCCACTAGTGCGTCGAAGAGGTTGTCACCATAGTGGCCATAGAGGGTGGCAGGCATCGCAGAGCCTGGGCGCGTCGATTGGAGGCGTACGTCAAAGTCGTCTGCGAGCTTCTTGATGACGGTGAACTTGTTGAGGAAACCGACGAGGACCTCGTCGAACAAGGATACGAAGCTTTCGTCCAAGCGGCCCCTCGCCCTGGCGGCCTCAATCAATACCAGGAGACGTTCCTCGGTGCCGGGCCGCAGGCCGGCATCATGGACCATCTGGCACAGCCGGCTGATGGTCGCGCTCATCGCCTCCATGGGTCAAGCTTAGCTTCTAGTCATGAGCACCTATTCTTGCGATGCCCCTTTAGTGCACAATGCTGGTCATGAGCACCTATTCTTTGGATGCCCCTTCAGTGCACAATGCTGGTCCTCCGTGGGTCTTACATGGACGGGAGACTCCCACCGCCTCAGTGCCATTCACTCAGGACAGAGATGCTGGACACAAACAATGTACATGGAGGTTCTCATGACCGGAGCATGGAATATATGGAAGGAACGTAACAACAAAATTTTCAGGGGGATACCACACTCCATCGGTTCTTGGAGAGACAGATTCAAGAAAGACTTAGCCCTCCTTGTCCACCGAGTCAAACCTGCCCTTAAAGGGTTTGTGAGCACCTTTGTTGCTTCATTGAACTAGTGCTGTATTTAGGTTGGGTACACATTTGAGCCTGTAAATCTCCTTCACATACTTATCCATAGGGTAGGGGGCTGGTCACCCAAGGTGGTGTCCACCCCTGTCTTAGCCAGATAAAATGTAAGGATGGAAACTCTGTAATTACCTGTTAAAAGGAATTAAACGTCAGTAGGAGCCTCTCCTACTGTCTTCACCACTCAAAAAAAAATGATCTTGCGATTCGAGTGATCACTCTTGCCCTTGGTTAGTGTGCGTAGGTTCGTAGGATTTCATACTACTCCTCGGCCCACTACTGCACCTGGCTTTGGCTGTATGATAGGTAGGCTAGCCACCCCTTGGGCCCACGTGTCATTCACCCAAATGCAGTTGCAGTAAGTCAATGAAGTTGCGTCCCCCTCCGTGCCGGTGCAGTATAGTCATCTCACCAGACCTCTAGTTGGGTCCAAACGAGAGAAGTTTGATGTTTACTGGTTTATTTGTCCCCTTTGCATTTGGCGCCAAGTTTTGACCTTTATTTAACTTATAAAATGTTAATGCATGTAAACAAAAATGTTGTGTAAGTCACCTTACGAAAACCAAATAATCCCAAAACACTTAGGCACGGTGCATCAACTCCCTCCTTGTTTCTTATTTCGTGACATATCAACCAATGAGAGGTGTGGGCCATGCATGCTTTCAATGACTTGAGACTACCAAGCATGACATGCAGTGTTTAGTTCATTGCATGTAATCCTATTAGTTAGCAAAAAGACATTAAGTTCTCTCGTTGATAGGAATAAAACAATACACCATGTATTTATTTACAAAGGGAGGAGTACATTTTTTGTGACATGCATTACTAGATATTGCTAGTCAAATACTAAAATCCAGATGGACGTGCTAGTACTCCTAAATCCAGGCGGTGGTGCTACTAGTACTAGTAGCAGTACTACCAATGTAGTATGAGTACTAGCACTGTACTACCCGTTGGTCAAATTATTACGTGTTGCTCCTCACAGTGAAGTGACTAGACCCTGCGCCGGAGATGGCACCTAAGTATAGGCGCCGTGTTCGGCATACCATAGTCAGCCTCACTGTCTGCAGTCACTATCATCATGGCTGTAGAGCTAGCCTGCTTACAACTAGCCATGTTCGACATAATTTCCCGTGCGAGATGCCCGTGCTTTGCACGGAACACCAAGATTGGGGGTGGACGGCGCCGGCAGCGGCCATCGTGCTAGATATTTCCACGGCCTTCTAGATGTGGTGGGGAGGAGATAAGGCTGATTGTGAGAGACAAGGAGTTGTTTGTAAATAGGGAACAAGTGCGGGCATCTTTTTGCAAAAATAGAGAAGTTTGGTTCGTATGCGTCAGATCTAGATCCGACGGCTATTGGTGAAAGATGGGAGGCACAACATCATCACCAACTCATTACCTGTTTGATTCGCAGGATTTTGAAAACGCAGGAATAGGACACGGCAATATTAGAAGTTTCAAACTGATATTACAAATGTTAGGAGTAATGTTGCACCTACGAAGAGGGAATTACTAGGAAGTTTACATAAGAACTTACGTTACTTTAGGTGGATGCAGCATTATCGTACAAACTAAAATCCACCGCCCTGACAAGTCACTAATGGGCAAATAAGTTTTCGAGTCTCTGGCCACTTGATGTTTCAAAAACAAATTCAGCTTCTACAGTGACTTTGTCATTTAGGCTTAGACGCTTGCGGTGATCAGCACGCCATTCATTGTTGCACCAGAGAACGCCAGACCTCATTACCTTGAGCAACTTGCCTCCAGAACAAAGAACCTGGCCAATGTAATCTCAGATGTGCTGCCTCGGTAGTCGATCAAATCAATTTCTGTAAGATGGAGATCAAGGCCTTCGATGAGATTGTTATAGTGCATCACATTTTTCACTTTCGAGTCTTTTTTATCTGCAAAAGAAGAGAACATATTAGAACAGCTGGCTGTATAACATTGCCGTGTCATCAAGAGGTACCAATATCATTCGCTCATACGATAGGGTTGGCTGGCTAGTGATATTTTTTCACTCTCTCTCTCTCTCTCTCTCTCTCTCTGTTTCCTCTCATTTAACTAGGAGCACGTGAGGATCTTGGGCATTTGTTGCCTTCCACTATGTGGCCGATGCCATATTTCGCAAAAGTATGCCACATAATACGCATCGATGTCAAATCAAAAGATTTTGGCACCGCTCTCGCGATGTGAGAGAGTTGGCACCGCTATGCACACAGACCCACATGTATAAACAAATCAATCAATCCAACTACATCAGCCTCTCACTCTCCCAAACAAGTGTTTTTATATTGCCTCAATCCTCTCTCTCTCTCCCACGCAGTGTTTTTTCATTGCGTGAGTTAATTTGGCACCTCAGCAAAGTAGGTGATCCAGATTGGGGCACCAGGTGAGCAATGGAGGGGCATCGATGCCAAATGCATCACAAGTGAATTTGGCACGTGTTTTGGCCTACATAGCCCACTTTTGTACTCCCTCCGTCCCAAAATTCTTGCCTTAAATTTGTCTAAATACGGATGTATCTAGTTACATTTTAGTGTTAGATACATTCGTATCTAAACAAATGTAAGAAAAGAATTTTGGGACGGAGGGAATACTACCTCGTATTTAGTATAAAATTTTGACCATAGATTTACCTAAGAAAATGCCAATGCATGTCACTAAAAATTACACCATTTGAAATTATGTTCAAATACGAATCCAACGATATAGTTCTTAGTGACATGCATTAACATTTTGTCAGTTAAATCTATGGTCAAATTTTGATACTACAAAATTGGAAGAGTAAACCAGGACGGAGGTAGTACTTGCTCTTAGGGTAACCATAGAGTTACTGGAGTAGTCTAAGTTACTTTCCACTAAGACTAGCCTAGGCTACTATAGTAGTACAGCATAAAAACGATGCTGGTGATCACATGAGAAAAAATACTAAAAACATTTCTTTCGGTGAAGTGCGTAGATGCAGTTTTGAACACTTGTCATCGTAATTTGGGAAAATTACGAAAAACATTGAGCTACGTTGTGATTACCATTTACTAATAGGAAAGAAGTTTCACCTCGATGAGTAGCTTCTCCGTGCACGGAAAGCAAGTAAGGAACCCAACAACTTGATCCAGATTGGGGCCGATAGATTTTAGTGCCAAGATTTTCACTATGCGCATGTACTGGGTCAAGCTTGTGGGAATCATTTTCTAGAAGACAGTCGTAAATACATCAAGAAGAAATTTAAAAATGTGAATTTCAAGAAGACGAAGAAGAAGATGAGTGATGTACCTGAACGATTACAGATCCAATAAAGAGTTCGGAGAATTTGGCAGACGAGTACACCAACGCTGTCAATTTCGGCGCGTCAGTGACCCTGATTTTTGTTGGACCTTCTAGATTCGATACAAGCAATCTCTCAAGGAAAGGCGCATTCTCAATGACCATAACGTGGAACAGCTGGAGTGATCTCTTCCCAATTGATGTCTTGTTGCGGGGCCAGCAAGACACATAAATCCATCGAGGCGATGTGGATGCTAATGAACCCGTGGATCTGCTCAAGATGAAGGTACTCAAGCGCAGTACAGCTGCGGAGCAGGTGCTCCATAGCCTTCTTCGAGATGACAACATCAAAGAGGTCGAACTGCTTGAGTTGAGGGAGAAGAAGGGCGCGCGCGACATTAATCTGGGGAAGATAGCAGGAGCTGAAGCTGGCGCGGCGCAGCGTTGGCGTGAGGCGGAGCATGAATGGCGGCAGAGAGAGACATCGTCCAGCTTCAAAGCTAAGCTCCTCGAGCTGATCTAGGGCGGGGGATAAGAACCGCTCGTCGAACTTGGGTTGGACCTTGCAGTTGGTACTGAACATTCGGATGTCAAGGCGTCTGGCTGGCCCAGGGTGCGATGAAAGGATCTTGGAGACTCCGGCCATGCGTTTGCAATCCCTATCGCAGAGGCAGCTGTCGATGGCGAGGTTGAGGGGGGCGCGGCGCTAGAGGGGGTGCCACCGCCGGGAGAGCAAGGCGGTCCGCACGGCAGATTTGGTGGGGAGGAGGTAGATGATGACGAGCAGCATGTCGTTGGGGAGGCTGCTGATGAAGTCCAGGCTCACCGGATGCTGTTTTGGCTCGAGCCGCCTCCGCTTGTTGGCTGCCTCGCCGTCCATCTCAACCGGCAGCGACGCTGGTGTACACGTGTGCTGGTGTGTGTTGTGTGCTGGGTGTGCGCGAGTGCGCGTCCTTCTGTGCATGCCGCCCCGTAGTGGTGAATTGTGCGCGAGTGTGTCCTTCATGCGCAAGAAGTGTGTCCTCGATGTGCCCTCAATTTACTAGCGTGTGGGGTGCTACCCCGAGTGGTTTCAACTTTGTTTACTTCACTGCATGTCAGATGCGCCTCTAGTTTACTTATTTTCACCCACTTCCACATGGGCCAGCACACGAAGATACAGAACACGAGCTGACAAGGCAGCATGTGGACTGTTGACCGGTCAACTAAACAATATACGGAGCTATATGCTGACACAGTGAGCGTATAATCCGTCGGTATAGAGAGTTCGAGTGAGAGGGGAGGCCCGTGAGAGATAGCAGAGAGAGAGAAAGAGCTACTCCCTCCGTTCGATAATGTAGTTCCAACATTTTTTTTAAAGTCAAAACTTTTGAAACTTTGAACAAGTTTATAAAGAAATTACTTCTATCTACAATACCAAAGATAAATGATAGTATGAAGTAAGTACATGTTGTGATGAATTTAATGATCGTTCTAGATGTAAATGTTTTTCTCCACATATACCTGGTCAAACTTTTCTGAGGTTTGACTTTTCAAAACATCCATATGCTTATGGACGTGACAGAGTCCCTAACTAGAGAGAGAGAGAGAGAAATAGAAAGAGTGAGTGAAAAAAGTGTGTGTGCGTTTGTGAAAGAGACATGGACAACACATGACAAAAGTAGAGAAAAAGCATGCGTGTCTTATGCAAACATATCACACATGCATCTTTGACAACAGAGACAAGGTGAAGAGATAGTGTGTGGTTGTTTGGAACCGAGAGAGCAAGACCCCTAGCACATGGCCAAGAGGGGTCTGACAAACAAGGGAGACAGGTCAAGAGAGACGTACGGAGAAAATGCATACTTGGGGAGGAGAGAGTGTATGTTTGTCATAGAGAGATCCCCTGGAGATCTTGATGGGACTACTTGGGTGGGAGATCGAGTGACAAGGTGTGTGCACGATAAAAGATGCCCCGAGAGATATCGAGATAGAAGTATGGATGGAAGGAGACAATACGTGTGTTCCTGATGGCTAGTAAGAGATAATCATACTTAGGAGGGGGGAGTGGTTGCGCCTATGATGGAGTGAGGGATTATGCTACTTAGGGGGGTGCGTGTCACATGGAGAGAGAACAAGGGCGGAGAGTGTTGAATGGGTCTACATGTATAGCGCGAGTGAGACATGTGTATGTGTGAACCAGGGAGATATAACGTCAGTTTGGCTTGCGTCCTGAGCATCTTTTGCCTGGCCTGGGGTTGTGGCTGGATTTCATGCACGCTTGTTTGGTTGCTACCTTGTGAAAAAGAAAGCCCACCTGGCCTGGATTCCCTTGCACTTTAATTAGCCTGAATGGACTCCAGACACTGCAAGTAGCCTGGCCTAGCCGACCGATTTCGAATGCCTAGCCATGCCTGGTCGTGCGGCCACGAGGCTAACAGCAACCTGGATGGATATTAGCATTAAATAGTTGCTGCATGGATTGATTGATGGGACGTTGATGCTTTGCCTGGCCCAGGCATGAACCAAACGCTTCAGCACCACACAAGCCTGGCCAGGCAGAAATATTTTACATCTCACGTCAACACCAGGCAGTACTGGCCATCAAGGCATGAGGGTTAGATCATGAACCAAACTGACCAATAAAGTTTAAGAGAGATTGAGGAGCCCCGATAAGGCTGAGTGGTGCGTCAGATAGTTGAGAGGGGGAAAGAGATATTCCATCCACTCGATAATGCAGTGCATGTAAATTTTTTAGAAGTCAAACTTTGGAAACTTTGATCAGGTTTACGCAAATGTTATTTCTATCTACAATACCAAAGATACATCATACAAAACTACATCTCATGGTGAATCTAATGGTATATGTTTGCCGTTTTAGATGTAATTTTTTTCTCCACGTACATGGTCAAACTTTGTGATGTTTCAGTTTTAAATAAGTCTATATGCTATGGACCGAGGAGAGTGCCTAAGTCGAGACAGATCAAGTGCGTTTGAAGGAGAATGAGTAAGTGTGCAAAAAGAGTATGTGTGTGAAAGAGAAAGTGACAACAAACGATAAATTAGAGAGAGAGTGTGTTTTTCCGTTTCTTATGCGAACATATCACGGATGCATCTCCGAGATAGAAAAGCGAGGCGAGGAGATACATGGAGATAGCTAGTGTGTGATTGTTCGCAACGGAGAGAGACACCCCTGTAGCACATGTCCAATAGAGGTCTGGCCAATAAGGAACCAAGGTCAAGAGGGACACATGGAGGACATGGACGCATGGGGAGGGAGAGAGGGTGTGTTTGTGATAGAGAGATCCCCTTGAGATCGTGAGGGGACTATATGGGTGGGAGATCGAGGGAGGTGCGTGCGCAATAGAAAGATGCCCCGAGAGAAATCGAGGTAGACCATGCACATGTTTGTGATGGAGACTAAGATTATCTAGTCATATACATATAGGGGGGACTGCGCGTACCTACAATTGAGTGAGAGACCATCATACTTGGCTAGCTAGGCATGAGATTTTGTGTGTGTGCGTGTGAGATGGAGAGAGAACGAGGGAGAGAGATAGAGTTTTAGATGGGCCTATCGAGTGCGAGTAAGATATGCATTTGTATGTGTGACCCAGGTTGATGGAGAGTTTGAGAGAGGGGGGAAGAGCTCCGAGATGATAGAGTGGTGCGTGAGAGAGTTACGGGCAACGAGCAAAGGAATTTGTGTGCGTACGATGAGTGCACCCAAGATATCAAGCTTGTACTAGCTAGAGTATCATACATAGTGTGCGAGAGAGACCTATAGATGGTGTATATATGCATGCGAACTAGAAAGACCCCCCCCCACACACACACACAAAGAGAGAGAGAGAGAGAGAGAGAGAGAGAGAGATGGAGAGAAAGGGAGAGGGACCAACAAGGTTTTGTTGTCAGATGCGTGCGACAGAATTGAAGATTGTCGGAGAGAGAGAGAGAGAGAGAGAGAGAGAGAGAGAGAGAGAGAGAGAGAGAGAGAGAGAGAGAGTGAGAGAGAGAGCAGGAGTCCGGGAGAGGGGGAGGTCGCGTTTTATGCATCAAAGACTGATATAAACCATGTTTTGATATAAACTTGCGTTCAAATATTTAAATTGGAGAACATGTTGTCTGCAATCCACACATGAACAGATATATGCGTATATCAAACAAGTTCATTAATTTGACTTTCAACATGTTCATGGAGTACTATAATACTGTACAACATGCTACTCGATTGAGGTGTTCAATTTTGGATTTAGTTCAGTATTTGACCTAGTGAATGAGCTATTTCCTTGAATCGGTATATTTCATTTTGGGTTTGATTCGCGCTTTTGAGTGGGTCAACTATTTGCCATATAGTAAATCGCTAGCAACGAGCATGTAAAAACACATTACTCCCGAGCATCATCGCTCCATCTAAAAAAGAAGTGGCATGCTAATATTTCAAAATTTGATTCGAATCGACTTGGTAAGGTAGATGTGGATGCGTGTTCTCCCAAAATTTTAATGAACCGTTAAACATCCTCTGCTTGGTGGAATTCGCCCGAGCAAATAAATGGGAGACGCAAAATTACCGTCATATGTGGGACACGCATCAATTGGCCCGTTGTACATCGAGGGTAGGTTCGTAACTTGATCCAAGCACGCCTTCTACTCGGCCGAAATGACATGTGCCGAATAATTCATAAACCATGGTCGGCAAAACACGCTCTCCTCGCCCGAAATAGCTCGCGCCCACTATTTCAAAACATGCTCTCCTCGCCCGAAATCTCTCGCGCCCACTATAGTTCAAAACACGCCCTCCTCGCCCGAAATCTCTCCCGTCCACTATTTGGGGAGAAGCAAAGTTACTCTACTATCCCCGACCCTCAGTACACAGACCCAAGCCGAGAAGCCTAAAGGCAGGGGTAGAACTGTAACTCCCCCTCACATTTCAGACAAATGCGTCCGTAAGACATGGTTCCACTCCCCTCCCAATCCCCCTCCCCCGCCCCCTCCCCCCCCCCATTCATACCTCATGGGCGCCAAATCACCTTCTCCCTAGGAAGCTCCCTTCTCCCAAGCCGCGAAACCTCAGCCCCTCCTCCATGGCGCCCCCACCGCACCAATTTCACAGCCGCCCTCCTTCCTAATGCCGGAGATGTTGTCCATTTGCCGTCGTGCACTGGGCCGTGTGCCTCTTACTCTGTGCTGCTGGAGCTGCCTTGACGACCGTCGCGACATCACTGTATCCCTGCCGCCGGTCGCCACCGCAACCGCGCCGGCCTCACCGACTCGGCAGCTGCGCCTGCCTACTTCACTATGCCACCAGATAGGTCGCACCCTCATCTCAAATCACTTTATTTAGGGGTTAGTTGTCTGAATTTTTATGGCGGCGGAGCACCTAGGCTGCTAGTTGGCTGGTGTCTAACGTAAGCGTGAGGGGCCGCAAGCTCGCCGCGGAAGTAGCGCTTAGATGGATGTCTTTTAGAGTTGCGTGGGTTGAAGGTACTGCCGCCACCAGATCTTGCCATCATCATCTTGTGCCTTTGATCTCCATCTCCAAAGCATCGTCATGATCTCCATCGTCACTGGCATGACACCATGATCTCCATCATCTTGATCTATATCAATGTGTCGTCACAAGGTCGTCTCGCCAATTATTGCTCTTGCAACTATTACTATCGCATAGCGATAAAGTAAAGCAATTATTTGGCGCTTGCATCTTATGCAATAAAGAGACAACCATAAGGCTTCTGCCAGTTTCCGATAACTTCAACAAAACATGATCATCTCATACAACAACTTATATCTCATCACATCTTGACCATATCACATCACAACATGCCCTGCAAAAACAAGTTACATGTCCTCTACTTTGTTGTTGCAAGTGTTACGTGGCTGCTACGGGCTGAGCAAGAACCGTTCTTACCTACGCATCAAAACCACAACGATAGTTCGACAAGTTAGTGTTGTTTTAACCTTCTCAAAGACCAGGCGTAGTCACACTCGGTTCAACTAAAGTTGGAGAAACTGACACCCGCCAGCCACTTGTGTGCAAAGCACGTCGGTAGAACCAGTCTCGCGTAAGCGTACGCGTAATGTCGGTCCGGGCCGCTTCATCCAACAATACTGCCGGACCAAAGTATGACATGCTGGTAAGCAGTATGACTTGTATCGCCCACAACTCCCTTGTGTTCTACTCATGCATATAACATCAACGCATAAAACCTAGGCTCGGATGCCACTGTTGGGGAACGTAGTAATTTCAAAAAAATTCCTACACACACGCAAGATCATGGTGATGCATAGCAATGAGAGGGGAGAGTATTGTCTACGTACCCTCGTAGACCGAAAGCGGGAGCGTTAGCACAACGTGGTTGATGTAGTCGTACGTCTTCACGATCCGACCGATCAAGTATCAAACGCACGACACCTCCGAGTTCAGCACACGTTCAGCCCGATGACGTCCCTCGAACTCCGATCCAGCCGAGTGTTGAGGGAAAGTTTCATCAGCACGACGGCGTGGTGATGATGATGATGTTCTACCGACGCAGGGCTTCGCCTAACCACCGCTACATTATTATCGAGGTGGACTATGGTGGAGGGGGGGAACCGCACACGGCTAAAAGATCAAACGATCTATTGTTGTGTCTCTAGGGTGCCCCCTGCCCCCGTATATAAAGGAGCAAGGGGGGAGGTGCGGCCGGCCAGGAGGGGGCACGCCAGGAGGAGTCCTACTCCCACCAGGAGTAGGACTCCCTCCCTTTTCCTTGTTGGATTAGGAGAAGAGGGGGAAAGAGGTGGAGGAGAAAAAGGAAAGGGGGGGCGCCGCCCCCCTCTCCTTGTCCTATTCGGACTAGGGGGAGGGGCACGCGTCCCTTGCCCTGGCCGCCTCTCCTCTTCTCCACTAAGGCCCACTATGGCCCATTAACCCCCGGGGGGTTCCGGTAACCCTTCCGGTACTCCGGTAAAATCCCGATTTCACCCGGAACATTTCCGATATCCAAATATAGGATTCCAATATATCAATCTTCATGTCTCTACCATTTCGAGACTCGTTGTCATGTCCGTGATCACATCCGGGACTCCGAACAACCTTTGGTACATCAAAACATACAAACTCATAATATAACTGTCATCGAAACTTTAAGCGTGTGGACCCTACGGGTTCGAGAACTATGTAGACATGACCGAGACACGTCTCCGGTCAATAACCAATAGCGCAACCTAGATGCTCATACTGGCTCCCACATATTCTACAAAGATCTTTATCGGTCAGACCGCATAACAACATACGTTGTTCCCTTTGTCATCGGTATGTTACTTGCCCGAGATTCGATCATCGGTATCTCAATACCTAGTTCAATCTCGTTACCGACAAGTCTCTTTCCTCGTTCCGTAATACATCATCCCGCAACTAACTCATTAATTACAATGCTTGCAAGGCTTATAGTGATGTGCATTACTGAGTGGGCCCACAGATACCTCTCCGAGAATCGGAGTGAGAAATCCTAATCTCGAAATATGCCAACCCAACAAGTACCTTCGGAGACACCTGTCGAGCACCTTTATAATCACCCAGTTACGTTGTGACATTTGGTAGCACACAAAGTGTTCCTCCGGTAAACGGGAGTTGCATAATCTCATAGTCATAGGAACATGTATAAGTCATGCAGAAAGCAATAGCAACATACTAAACGATCAAGTGGTAAGCTAACGGAATGGGTCAAGTCAATCACATCATTCTCCTAATGATGTGATCCCATTAATCAAATGACAACTCATGTCTATGGTTAGGAAACATAACCATCTTTGATTAACGAGCTAGTCAAGTAGAGGCATACTAGTGACACTATATTTGTCTATGTATTCACACATGTATTATGTTTCCGGTTAATACAATTCTAGCATGAATAATAAACATTTATCATGAAATAAGGAAATAAATAATAACTTTATTATTGCCTCTAGGGCATATTTCCTTCAGGCGCAACCACGGCAGTGCGGTGGGGCGGGGAGCGGGGTTTTGGCCGGGGCCACGGATCGCGGAGGCAGGCTGCTCTGCCGTTGGTTGCTAGCTTTTCAGGGAAGATTCTGAACATGTCAGCCGGGAGGTACAAGACTGCCATCAAGCCATCCGGCGTAGATCGGACAGTACCAAAATAAAATAAAATCGTGTGAACCCAATTTAGTCTTCAGTCAACAGATGTGTGACCACTCTCGTACCTTGCTGCTGATCTCTTAGTGTAGTTCTTCAGATCAAAGAGATATGTCATTCTTAACATTATGCGTTAACTGCATCTTCATACGCACCGTCTTCCAACTCACCGCAGCTGCTCCAACACTACTAGGAAAAGGGCTATAGATGAAATGGCCACTAATGGCGCACCAGACATGTGGTGCGCCACTCCTATATAGCAGTGGCGCACCATGTGCTGGTGCGCCATTAGTGTGAAAGACACTAATGGCGCACCAGACACACGGTGCGCCACTAGTAACAATTTTTTTTCAAACATACGAATGGCGCACCAGGGCACAGTGCGCCATTACTAGTTCTAACTAGTAATGGCGCAGCAGCCACATAGTGCGCCACTACTATAATTTTTTTATTATTTTGCAAAACTACTAATGGCGCACCACCAGCAGGTGTGCCATTAGTAACCAGGATTACTAATGGCGCATTTGTAGGTGGTGCGCCATTAGTAACCTGGGAACAGCTAGATATTTTGGACAGCCACACCTACCCACTCACTTTCCCCACTTCATTCTCTCCACCTCCTCCTCCATGCTTGTCTCGGCTGCCTCCTCCTCCTCACATCATTTGCACCATAGATTAATCCAAATTAAGTGGTTGAATTACCTTTTTTTGATAGGTAAGTAAGGGGGAAGCTATCTTTATGTTGTTCTCCCTCCAACAACGTGCACATGCACTTTTTATGGCCTAGCTAGATCTATGTATGTTTGTGGTGTTGCATATGTTTGTGGTGTTGCATATATGTTTGTGTTTGCAGGTACCGGTATTTGGAATGCGATAGTCGCCAATATTTTGCCGGAATGTTGATTCATTTCCGTTTTGGCGAGAATTTTGGCACTATGCATTCTTTTCGGTCCTATTTTTAGGGAAAGTCATGCCAAATTTTTTCTTGGTTCTAAATTATCGTTTTGCTCTACGCCGCAAGCAACCATGGTCCGCACGATGACCGAAGGCATCGTGAATAGGTTTTTGAGCTCCGCGATGGCCGAGATGCTTCAAAAGAACGAGACGGAGATAAGATGTTCATGTCAAAGATGCAAGCTGAAGAGCCTTATTGCGGACCCAGATTGCGGGCAGGTGCGGGACCACCTGCTCTTGCATGGTTTCTTGGATGGCTATCGGTGGCAAGGTGATGAAGATGACTATGAAGTCGTCCATGAGGGCCGGGCAAGAAATGAGGAACGGCAGCAGGACAACCACCGTGGCTCGAGCGGGCGAGAAGACGAAGAATCTCCAGGACATGATCACGACGGTGATGCTGTACACAGTCATCATGTAGAAGATGCCGGACATGATGATGAGGAAGATGCCAGAGCAGACGAAGGACATGATCAATAAGATTTAGATGCCGGCGGAGCAGACGACGATGGACCATCGATGGGCTAGGTGCAGGACCCTCATATTCAAGAGCTGCTTCTGAAGCAGACGGATAACGCAAGGGCTGCCGCCCGTGAGAAAGCCAAGCTGGATCAACTGGAGATAGACGTGGTTACTCCATTGTATGAAGGATGCAGGCCCGAGGATACCCACCTGAAAGTAACGCTCATGGCTCTGGAGATGAAGGTAAAACACAAAATGACCGACGCATGCTTTGACGAGAACATGTCATTCTGGCACGAACGTCTTCCCAAGGGGAACAAGTGCCCGACCAATTTCGAGGAGGCAAAGAAAATCGAGTGTCCTCTGAATTTACTGCACGTGAAATACCATGTGTGCATGAACAATTGCATCATTTATCGGGACGAGCACACGGAGTCTACCATATGTCCGGTGTGCGGCGTCACTCGATACAAGAAGAGGAAGAAAGCTCCTCGAAAAGTGGTGTGGTACTTTCTGATCACTCCTCGTCTGCAGCGGTATTTCACGGACCCTAAGGTAGCAAAGCTCCTGCGTTGGCACGCGGATAGGGAGGAGAAGAAGCGAGAAGATGATGCAAATGATCCGGAGATAAATAATAAAGACAAGATGCTGAGTCACCCTAAGGATGGGAGCTAGTGGCAAGCGTTGAACTTCGAACACCCAGAATTTGGGAAGGATCCAAGGAACATCGTGCTGGGCGCGAGCACCGATGGAGTCAATCCGTTTGGTAGCCAGAGAAGCACACATAGCACCTAGCCTGTGTTTGTGTGGATGTACAACCTTCCCCCTGGTTATGCATGAAGAGGAAGTACATTCACATGAGTATGCTAATTGAAGGTCCAAAACAACCAGGGAATGACATCAATCTATATCTAGGGCTGCTGAAAGAGGAGCTAGACATGCTATGGAAAACGGCAGCCAATACGTGGGACGCCACAGAGAAAGAATATTTCCCTATGAGAGCTGCACTGCTCACGGCGGTGGACGACTATCTCGGTTATTGATATCTCGCGGGGCAGGTGGTCCACGGATTTTCTGGATGCGTCAGGTGCATGGATGACACAACATATCGCCAGCTAGATAGAGGTCCTGGGTCTTCGAAAACCGTGTTCATGGGACATCGAAGGTGACTTCGCGACGATGACCCGTGGAGGAAACGCAAGGATCTGTTCGATGGTGAAACCGAACCCCGAAGACGCGGAGCGGCGAGAAAATAGACGAGCTGTTGAAAAATTGGAAAGATTGCCCACTGCCGGGAAAGAAGCAAAAGGCGCCAGAGCTGGGAAAGAAGTGAAAGGTGCCAGAGCCGCTGCTGAAGGTATGGAAAACGAGGTCTGTTTTCTGGGACTTGCCGTACTGGAAGATCAACCGTGTGCCTCACAGGCTTGATGTCATGCATATCACGAAGAACGTGTGCGAGAGTCTACTTGGTACCCTGCTCAACATGCCAGAGAGGACCAAAGATGGCCCGAAAGCAAGGGCAGACATGAAATCAATGGGCATCAGGGAGGAGCTTCACGCTAATGATGATGATGGTGAGGCGAAGCAGGACACGGAAAGTCGTCGCAAAGGCAAAAAGGCCAAGAAGACCAGAAATGACTTCCCTCTCGCGTGATTCACTCTAAGTCAGGAGGAGATTGATCGGTTTTTCACCTGCCTCATAGGAGTAAAACTTCCTTACGGTTACGCGGGGAAGATAAGCATATACCTAGACCCAGCGAAGCAGAAGTTCAGCGGGATGAAGTCTCACGACTGTCACGTGCTGATGACGCAGATACTTCCAGTTGCAATCCATGGGATCATGGACACGCACGTCCGTGAAACGCTATTTGGCCTATGCAACTTTTTTGACGTCATCTCTTGGAAGTCGGTTGGCGTGAGGCAACTCAGAAGGCTACAGGAAGAGATCGTGGTGATACTATGCGAGCTTGAGATGTGCTTCCCGCCCGCATTCTTCGATGTTATGGTGCATCTACTAGTCCATATCATGGAGGATATCATCCAACTCGGGTCGACGTTCCTGCACAGCATGATGCCGTTCGAAAGGATGAATGGTGTCATCAAAGGATACGTTCGCAACATGTCACGTCCAGTGGGAAGCATAGCCAGGGGCTTTCTGACCGAAGAGTGCATCTCCTACTGCACAATTATCTAGGCATCGAGAACCCTGTTGGTCTGCCCGTCAACAGGCACCTCAGCAGGCTCGCTGGATGGGGTCACCATGAGGGTCGCCGCAAAATGCATGTCGACTTCGAGGGTCGACTCGCCGACTTTGAAAGAGCAAACCTAGTCGTGCTACAACACATAGACGTGGTCGATCCTTGGGTGGTAGAGCACAAAACCTTTATTGAGAAGACGTAAAATTGACCGAGGCCAACAGAGGACGGACGGAGATATAATCAAAGAGCACAACACATGTTTCACGCGTTGGTTCAATCAGAAGCTTCTGTCGTACCCTTTACATGAGGATTCTTCCGCTGAAGAACAACTCATATTCGCCTTGTCACAGGGAGCCGAGCACAACCTGATGACTATGAGGCGTAAGATATCAACGGCTACACATTCTACACCGAGGGAAAGGACATGAAGAATGATGGTTATCAGAACTCCGGGGTAACGATGGAATCCTACACCGGTAATGACAAGGACAGATACTACAGAAGGATCGAGGAGATCTAGGAGCTGAGCTATGCTGGAGAGAAGGTCCCGATGTTCCGTGTCAGATGGGCCAAGAGCGTCATAAAAGAAGATCGGTATTTCACCACCATGGTTATACCCGAAGCCAAATCCAAGACCGCGGGCACAAATGTCACCGCGAAAAATGAGCCATGGGTTCTAGCTTCCCAAGTGGACCAATGCTTCTTCATTACCGACCCGCCAAAGCCCAGTCGTGTTGTCGTGAGGAGATGCAAAGGAAGATCATCGGAATGGATGGAGTCGCCAATGAGCAAGACTTCGACAAGTACGGCGACCCGAAGATGGAACATGACGACGACGATGAAGTATCAGCATACACCACAAGAAGAAGCAGGACCACCCTACCTAAAGGACGTCCGTTCAAGAGAAGAACTCCATTTACGAAAAATAAGGGCAAGAAGATTGTGAACAGATAGCTAGCTAAGATCGATTGTATTTAAATTGTAGCCTTCATTTCTTGATTGTATTTCATGGGCACTTTTTGAACTCATGAATATTTTTAAATTTCATGGACACTCGATCTCGATCCCCCTCCATCTCGATCGCTATCCCACCTCGCCAGATCCGGTCCCCCTTGACGCCGAGCACCCCTCGCACCCTCTCCCTCGCTCCACCGGCCGCCGCCGCCGACCCCCCGCACACTCCCCCGCTCCACCGCCGCTGACGACCCACCGCACCCTCCCCCGCCGACGACCCACCGCACCCTCCCCCGCTCCACCGCCGTCGACGACCCCCCGCACCCTCCCCCGCACCCTTCCCGGCCCGCTCCACCGTAACAAATGAATGCAACTAAAATTGCAAAAAAAAAACAAATTTGATTATATTTTCAAATAACAAATTTGATGATATTTTCAAATAATAAATTTGATGATATTTTTTCATATTCATAAATATTTTCAAATAACAAATTTGATGATATTTTTAAAAAATTATTACTGTTTTTATAAAAAAATTACTGTTTATATTCATATTCATTTTCTAAAAAATTATTAGATGCAACAAAAAAATTACTTATGGCGCACCTCCGGCTGGTGCGCCATTGCTATATAAAAAAAAGATTACTTATGGCGCACCTCTGGCTGGTGCGCCATTGCTATATAAAAAAAAGATTACTAATGGCGCACCGATCGGGGGTGCGCCATTGCTATCTAAAAAAACATACTAATGGCGCACCGCTGCGGGGTGCGCCATTAGTAATCTCCCCCCCCCTAGCTAATTCCTCCCTCTCCCTCGCCAGATCCCCTTCGTCCCTCTCCCTCGCCAGATCCACCCGCTGCCCCGATTGACCCACGACACCGCCGCCCCGACCCCCGCCGGACTCCACCCCCGCCGTCCCCGCGCCCCCACGCCCCCCACCACTGCAACTCGCCCGCGCCCCTGCGCCCCCCACCACTGCAGCTCCCCGCGCCGCCGCCCCCGCGCCCCCGCGCCCCAAGCCGGGGTAGGAGGACCAGGAGGAGGACGACGAGGAGGAGGAGACGACGACCGCTAGCTCAGCCAGGCCACGCGACGGCGCCGTCCGCGCGCTGCTCTGCCCTACCTCAGCTCAGCCAGGCCGGCGCCGTGTACGCCCTCGACTGCAGGTGAGCCCCTCCCCTCCACTTCCTTCTTCTTCTTCTTCCTCTTGCCCTGAACCTATGCTCTGAGTCTCGACCGCTATGCAGGGCCCGTCCATCTCCGGCGAGCTCACCACATCGCGCGAGCTCAACGACCGCTATGCAGGGCAACACCATGCAGGTGAAAGTTAGGTACAGTTACAGAAAATGGCTTGTAAATAGGGTTAGGGTTTGGGTGTAAATTTTCTGTTAGGTACAGTTAGGTACAGTTACAAAAAAATTCACACGGAAAGGTTGTGTCATGCATCACAGGATTTGTAGGAGTTCTTGGAGCCACAAAAATAACTTTAGAACCCAGAGAGGCCTCAGACCAGCATCATAGGCAATAAGATCAGGCAACATCTGTTCTTATTAGTTTAATAGAAGAGAGAGGGATGGAAAAATAGACAAGAAAGCAGAATATAGCCAAGACAAGTAGCATCTATTCTTAAGCAGAGTATAAGGATAGCATAGAAGAAATAGACAGGGTAGCACCCAACTGAACATCTTCTTCTGCAGAACACTACACTCCACTTACACATGGTATTTTTCTGCAAATAGGACACCACACCCACAAGCACATGGGCTAGTATCATTAGCAGTGCTGCTGTAAGTATATATAACAGCAGTAACCTCTAACAACAAGTATAAGTAGCTATTACCCAAAGGTCAGCCAGACTAATGGGAATAGACAGAAATAAGTATCCAACTCCAGGAACTAGAGTAGCATATTCAGTTAACTGAATCGAAACACCCTTTTTATCCTTCAGTTAACACGAACAACAGAGCCACATAGGAGCAAACAACATATTAAGCACTTTGCTCCTGACCAACTTAGCAAATCCAGAGCAATCCCATACCACCAGAGCATCACTTGAGCACAGTAATATAGCAAATACACATGGGTAGCTACTGACAGACCCTAGAATATCATGAATTTATCACCAAAGAGATCCAGTAGGAGTTGATGGCTTGATGCTTGATTACAACATCTAGCAGCAACTAGTAGAACCCCACTTCAGTAATGCCTGTGATGCATGACACATCCTTTTTGTACATTTAGCCTAGTTAAGTATAGGCTTGGGCTTGTTGTTGAATGCTAGTTTTCCTCTCGTTTGTTGTTACGCAAGATTATGATGATGGAAGAGACATTACTGAAGTGTTAAAGTATGCATGTTTTGCTTAGTTAAAGAATCTGAGATATTCTGGTACGAGTTCGTGGATTAAATTTGCTTGTTCTTTGTTGTTGCCCATGATGTGCAACATATGCAGCTAGATTGTTCCTGCTCTTGTGTATCTGGTTTTATATTTATAACCTACCATTACTGGATATTCCAATTGTGGTGTCCATGTGATATAGGGTTGGCCGTTTGATTGATACACACCAAATTTTGCGGTAGCAGTGGTCGTTTCCTGATCAATCATGCCTAGTAGACTTTTTAATTAATTAGGAGCAGTGAAACCTTGTTTTGGAAACTTGAAACTGACTGGCTATTTAGCAATGTTCAGTAGGACCGAATTGTAGTAGCGCATTTATAGGGTAAGCTTGATGCATTCTTTCCGGTATGTGTTCTTCTCTACTTGATTGTGTGATGAAATGGTGCTTGATCTGAAATTAGAAAGCAAGAGTGTGACAAAGTTATATCAGGGCGTAGTTTGTGATGATGCTACTTGTGATCTTGTGACGATGCTACTTGTGATCTTGTGATGATGCTACTTGTGATCTTCTGAAATGACCCATTTCCGACTTCATTACGCGGGGATAATGATTTTGCAGGTACCCCGAGAGGCCCTTGAGTTTGCTGGAATGTCGATTAACTTCCGTTCCGGCAAATTCGGTACTCCATATGTCCTATTTTCAGCAAAGGTCATGCTGAAATTTTCCGTGAATTTTAGCATGACTTTGCCAAAAATAGGACATATGGGGTACTTGCGACTAATGCATGGGCCTGGTATCTTAGTACTTAATTAAGTAGGATCAACTGCCCCGCCATTCTTGCTGCATTAAACCATAGGTGGCAATAGAGCCAAGTGATTAGGCCCAACTTAGAATTCTCCTTCCCTTTTCTTGATAGGGTATATTATTAGAAGATACCCATATATATCAGTCGACCTAGGGTGCCTCGGCATCGATAAACCCTAAATGATGAAAACTTAACTTAGCATTTGGGGTGCCTCGGCGTCGACAAACCCTAAATGATAAAACCTTGGCTTTTAGGGTGCCTCGGTGTCGATGAGAACCTAAATGATGTACGCTTAGGCTTTTAGGGTGCCTCGGCGACGACAAACCCTAAATGATAAAAGCTTAGCTTTTAGGATGCCTCGGTGTCGACAAACCTTAAATGATGAGACCATGATCTTGTTCCTTGACAATAACCAACTTTTTGGCCAAACTTTTTCCTATTTAGAGCGAAACATGGCCCACAACGATGAGGCCGGCTGTACGGGCGGCAAACAATTCTGGGAGCTGTCCCAGGAGATGGAGGAAGAACCTCACTGCTATGAGGATGCCGCAGAAGACACCGATCCTGACTACACAACCCCTAGTGGCGTCGGGGATGACACCACTGATGGTGCCGCCGAGGATGCCACCACTGATGATGGCGGCGCACGCATAGATGGCAGCCAACCGAAGAGGAAACGGAAGGACCGGCGCCCGAACGTGCTCGGCACCGTCAAGGAGGAATTTAATGAAGTGAACTCCGACGGGCATCCAACGGCGCCCAAAGAATTAGTCAAGGGGTACTCGGTTCAGCTCGGATGCATTCTCCGGAGCACCATCTCGATCAACACTGAGAACCTAAGGCATAAGGACAGAGGGAATTTGCGCAGCCTCCTCTTCACGAAGCTACACGAACGATACAAGTTCCCCGCTGACTTTGCAAACACACACCTCTCAGTGAATAAAGTGGACAGTGCCACCCTCACGAGGATGAGCACGGCCCTGTCTACTTGAAGAAGCACGGTGAAGGCAATGATTGAAAAAGGTGATAGTTATGATAAGATCAAGGCAAAATATCCTTTGATCAGCAAAGATGACTACAAGGAGTTCAAGATCAAGTGCGAGAGCAGCGCAACCTCCGAATCAAGTCAGTGGGGGAAAGAAATGCGACAGTTGAACTTAGGGGTCCACCAACTCGGTCCCGGCGGTTACAGAGTGGCGGAGCCTATATGGGACAAGGAGGACGTGGAGCGTGCCGAGCAAGGCCTGCCACCCCGCTTCGAGGAATACCGTGACAAGCAGACCAGGAACTTTGTCAGGGCCCGGTACAAGGAAGACCCGGTAACAAAGGAGCTTACCACGGATCCGAAGACCAGGGCGCTTGAGGTTGTTCTAGTAAGGAATACACCCCCACGTAATTAGCTCCATATGGTTGCATTCTAATTAATCCCCAATATTTTTAAATGGTTCACGTTCCTTCCGCGGGACACTGAAAGCAGTAGCGCGGGGTCGTCTCAGAGCACCCCTTTCGACACCCCTTTAAATAGGGCGTTGAACGTAATGAAAAACAAGGATAAGCTCAGTAAGCCATCGTCAGCTGGTCGTGTGGCCGGCAAAGGCTTGTCCACAAAATGGTCGTCATACTATGCCGCTGGTGGGCGAAAGGAGAAAAAGACCAGCTCGGAAAGCCAGACGCGCGAGGTTGAAGCGCTCAAGGCACAAGTGGCGTGGATTCCGGAGATTTTCCAAGAGCAAGTGCCACAACAACTGGGAACGACACTCACCGCCATGGTGCCTACGTTGATTCATGGGCTGACGACGTGGATTGCGGGCGGCCAACAGGGGCCTCCCCCGGTTCCCAGCTTCACGACCAGCAACTCGCACAACGCGCAGGCGGCGCCATTGGTGTCTCCGGCAGAGGCAGTATTCGTGTCTCCGGCGCCGGCACGGGCATTGGAGCTTAATGCACCCGGGTGTACGCCACCCGGCACCTCGCCAGCAAGCGGCCCCTCCGTCAGTTGCACGCCCACCATTGGCGGTGCCTCAACATTAGCCGAGCTCGATGGCATCACGATAACTAAGCCTCTCGGTCGATGACTTCATCTCCTTGCCTTTGACTGGGCATCCCTGACGCCCTACATGTTTTCGCAGGGTGCCGCCGATGTTCCTTGCACTCTCCTGCACTTCGTGGGCGGCGAGTTGGTAGATGTCGCCAAGGGCAGAATCGTTCAACCGGGCAACCGCGTGTTCCACGGTAATCCGATGCCACCCACCTTGTATAGGGTTGAACTGGTTCGGGTGCTGCCAGGCTGCGACGAGTTCTTACCTCCGATTCGACCCGCTTGGGCCGACGAAGATGATGTGATGACCCTCAGCGCCTTGATACGTCTCCAATGTATCTATAATTTTTGATTGCTCCATGCTACTTTATCTACTGTTTTAGGCAATATTGGGCTTTATTATCCACTTTTATATTATTTTTGGGACTAACCTATTAACCGGAGGCCCAGCCTAGATTTGGTGTTTTATGCCTATTTCAGTGTTTCGAGGAAAAGGAATATCAGACGGAGTCAAAACGGAACGAAATCAACTGGATAAGTTATTTTTGATAGAAACCCACCTGATGGACTTGGACCCCACGTCAGAAGATACCGGAAGTGCTCAC